>NW_008481811.1:915114-1160419 GCF_000365145.1 Cyphellophora europaea CBS 101466
TGCTCTCATGCTCTCATGCTCTCGTGCTCTCATGCGTCGTCACACACACTCTCTGTCTCCTGCCAGTCCCATCATGTAATCACGGTCCATGGCAATCGTGAATCCCAGAATGCTTTTCTTCTTCCTCTTCCCACATCTCCCCTCCTGAAACGCTGCCGAATAACGAAAATGCGATAACCCCCCGCTAAAGAGCCCATCAAACGCCTGAATTATGCGTAAGCCGAAAACGGTGCTCGCGCACGGTCCTGGTGTAAGAACGGTGTAAAAATGTCGTAAATTCGAAACAACGACGTGTCAGATTTTTAGTATAGCGTCGTGTATTTCGTGCTCTCGTAGGGATGGGAGGGTGGCGATAAGTGTATTTGCTCGCCCTCGAGCTGGATGGGCAGCATTAGTTCCAGTGATTGCTGCTGTCGTTGCTTCGTTTGGCTTGTTAGTGAAGAACCCCAAAATGACAGGCCTGCTTTTTGTCTCCATCTCTCAGTCTTCCTCGCCACGTCTCCTCCGCTCCAGCAACTCCCTCTCCTCTTCCTCGGACGGTCGCCGGCCAAGCACGACATAGTACCGCAGATAGGCATGGACGTCGCGCATGGCGAGACTTTTCCGCACCTCCACCAGCCCCAGCTCGATCTCATTGCGACTCCAGCCCAGGCCCTCGGCGCCAAACAACTTGTAGCTGAATCCGGGCAGGCCTTCCATCCAGTTGGCGCCATACTCGGCCCCAATACCCTTGAGTTTTTTGTCCTTGGGCCACGGCCCCAACGGGATTTTGAAGACCAGCTGACTGACGTCCACGAAGCCGCACTCCTCCATCCAGTGCTGTAGGTGCTGCGCCACACGGACAGGCCGGGGCGGATCCAGCTTGCGCTTGCTGGCGTAGTGAAGCTTGTCCTCCCACTCGGCAAACTTCCAGTCGCGGGGCATGGTGCCATCGTCGCACTGCGGCGTCGGGTGCACCTCGTGCAGCTCCAGCCAGCCCTCGCCGGGCCGCAGGTAGCGGCGCGATGTGCGGATCAAGTTCTTGTACGACTCGAGACTGCCGCCCATCATGCGCGCGTGCACAAAGTCCAGCTGGCCCGGGGGCCGGCACCAGTCGCTGTCGGAGCAGTCTTGGATCTCGAAGGTGACGTTCTCGGGTACCATGTTGGGCTGGATGGCCGAGAGATCGATGCCCGTCACCTGTGCATTGGGGAGTTTGCCGGATTCGGCAAGTTCGATCGGCCAGATGCCCGTGCCGGTGCCGATATCGAGCACGCGGAGACAGGTGTCCGGGTCGACGGGGGCGAAGAAGAGACGGCCATCGAAATAGGACGTGAAGATGTCGTGCTGCGAGTCGAGGCGTTCGGCCTCGGACTCGTCGTTGGGAAAGGGGTACGAGCCCTCGCGGTAGCGGTGGTAGCGGCGACCCCAGTGGGTGGGATAGTCGGTGATGGAGGCCGAGAGCGACTGAGTGTCGGCCAGGCGATCGTCGCCGCCTTCGGAAGCCAGACTGTCGGAGTCGGGGGCGATGGGTGAATCTGAAGTGATAGGAGGAGGCTTGGGAACCGGCCTGGTCATATTCCTCAGGAGAGGAAGGAGCGCGCGGTGTGGGATTTGCGAATGCTACCGCATTGAGAGGGGCGAGTGGATGTGGAGGGGTGTTGCAGGTGGAGTGGGTGGAGCGGACTCGGTCTGGCTTGTGGTCAAGGAGAACGAAATTTCAACCAGGCGATGCAGGTGCAGATTGCGGTTGCAGCGTGATTGTTTGCGGCGCGGCGCGGAATGAAGTTCCTCGTAAAACTGGAGATGCTGGGGGCACGGTTATGTCAAAAACGTGACGGTGGTGGCGGCGACGTGGGTAGGTGGACCGTTCTTGTGGAGAGCAATATCGAAGTACGAGCAGGATGTCTTGGAAAGTTTCCCCGCGGCAGTTATTATCATGAGTGATTCCAGATTTGACTATCGAGCATGGCACAGCTCAAGACCCAAGGCTGTCAGGATATCTGCCACTACCATGACAGGGCGCCAACCGTTGTGGGGATCTGCACGAGGTCCGACTTTCTGGTCATCTGGCAGACGCAGATGAGCGGGACCCGACCTCCAATGTTGGACTACCCAATGTAGCACGCGAGGGCAGACGGCGGTGCGTACCAAGCTGGGACAGAAGATTAAGCGACCCGACGGTACGGGCATGTCGCACAACAGATGGAATGAGGAGGCGGAAAAGAGAAGGACGGGTTGCTGGTGGTGTAGGCAGTACGGTAGCACCGCAGGGCCTGACTTTACCCTCGATTCGTCGGGCGGTCGCCCGAAGCCCATCACGATCGCCTGCTCATCCCAGAGTCTTGGTAGAATGTGTTGTTCGAAGCTACTGCACGATCTAATGCCGTCACCTGGACCCTCCCAACCCTCCCAACCCTCAGATGGCCTGAAAGCCCCCGCTCGCCGCTACGCACTCGACTGATTGCGACATTACCGCGCAAGCTCAAGCTTTGTGGTGTCCATCAAGACCGGGCCTCCCCCCCCCTTCGGCCCGCAACGACCTGCAGAAAAACGCAATGCGGCTTACGCTACAAAACGGGACATTTGCTACAAAGGACTCCTGCAGCGAAGGCAAATCGAAGAGCCAGAAAGAGAAGATTGAGGACCACCGGCGGAGTGCAGTTGACTCGTCACATCTGCAAGTTCCCCCCGCTGTCGACGGGAACGCGCTAAGCGAGCCACCCTGTTTGACGTCTCGTCCCTTTCAAGGCTCGAGCGCCTATCCGTCCCAGTACGTTGGGATGAGTGGCTTGCTTTGCCCAGCGTCAATCCTTGAACGGTTCCTCGTATTTCGTCAGGCGCCGTTCTGGCGGAGTCTGGGATCCTGCAGTTCCGCCTTTTCCTTCCCCCTAAACTGCTCCGCAATAGTCCTACACAACCACGCCGTGGATTGCTTCTTCGCCTGCCTTGTATCCCCGGTCTGTCTACCGACATACGTTCCCGAGTGGCGTGGACTTGTTGTCGGTGGCGCGAACCGCTCTGTTAGCATTGGGCTGAACCCAGAGTTCGGCCTGATCTGCATGTCGGACATTTTCGTCCTCCCCTCGGCTTCGAACAGCAAGTGTTTGTCGGCTGCGTGCATGTTTTCCCATCACTTGCACCGCTTCTCCACGATGCTCGCTCCATGCTCATCATATTCCTTTTTGGAAATCCACATCTGGTGAAAGGTCCCAAGGCTGGCCATGATGCTGCCACCAATCCAACTGCCGTATTTCCGTTCCACCGCCATGCCAGGGGCGTGGATCCGCACCCGCGACCCAGTATATAACTTGCTCACTTCTTGTTGAATTCGGTCTGGCAGACCTTTGATCAAAGACGCCCCACCAGTAATGACAATGTTGGCTAACAAAAATGGCCGGATGTCGACATCAACTTGGGATAGCGCCTGTCTGATCAAGGCCGGAATCGTGCTCTGTGCATCCGGCGCTGGGTAGTCTCTGGCATCTTCCGATCCCGGTGGAGGCTGGATGTAACACCCCGGATCAAACATGGACTCGACGAGTCGGAATCGTTCGGTTGCGAAAGCTTGATTGTAGCCATCGGGGAATTCAAACGGGTGTGCGTACTGTTGCTCCCGGGTCATCAATTCGCCCTGTCCCTTGAAAGGTGCATTAGGGTTGGTCCACGCCTGCAAGGCGATCTCTTTGAACTCTAGCACCACCTTGTCTTCCTGATACCTCCTGAAAGAGTCCTGCGGTGGTGTAAAGCCGGACGGGAACTCTTTGAGGATAGCGTTGGCTGCCTGGCCCGCATCCACGGGTTGCTTCGCTTTGACCAGATAGTGTGGTGTGATGTTGATCGGCTGCGGTTCGTTCGCTGCTAGCATCGCACGCACCTGTGAAGATAAGAAGTTGCCGCCCAGGTTGGATTTCACTATGCCCTTCTTGAGGATCGTTCCGTCGTGCACAGGGGTTACTGATAGCTGCGATGCGCCAAAGTCGATGACGAGCGCACTTGCGCGCCCAGCGCCGAAGGCTCCCATGACTCCGGATCTCCCCAGGTAGAACGCAGGTGCAGCCCATGACTCGAGCGCAATCTCAGCGCACTTCTCGCGGGCTTTTGTCGGGTTCCAGGACGGCTCGGTCATGAACAACGGGTGATCCTCTAGGCATCTTTCCGTATCAACTGCTTCAGCCATCTCTTTCTGTAGATCGGTGACTTTGGAGGGGTCATTGAGCCATTCCTGCAATACTCGGTTGGACTTCACACCAGTCAACTTGTGTGCAAAGGTGTACTTCCACAGAGCTTCGGCGGCGTCCCAATCTTCGACGATGCCCTCCTTTGATATAGGATTTCGGATCGAGACATTCGGGCGCGGCACGTCGATAACGTGATCGCCGAAGAGTCTCTGTGACCCTGTATCGGCGTAGTACGTAGGGACGATGGACTTGGGGGTGTCCTCCCCAGCAAAGCCCGCACGCACGGTCGAGTAGCCAGGATCCAGGACAAGCGCGGAGACCTCATCTAGGAACACCTTTTGTTAGTACGCGTTCCCCACGCTGCGTTTTCGTGAATAATCGCACGCGCGAGCTTGAAGCTCAAAACTTTTACGTACCTCCAGCGTACTCGGCCGCCCTTGGCTCGTCTCTGCTACTCAAGGCCATTCTCGAGATCGAGCTTGTACCGTCGGATTTGTGAGGGCGTCAATATTGCACTTGGAACGTACTTGAACCGTTGGGTAGTGTCAAAGCGCGTCCAACGGGACTGGTTGACGCGGATTGCGGGCGAACGCTGAAGAACGCGATGTGTATCAGGCTGGGTTAGCCCTATTCAGGATGACAAGGCTTCCACTGCCTCCGTGAATCTGGAATTCCGAGAGAATTCCTGCTTCTCGTAGCAAAGACACTTGGTGTTTGCTTCCGTTATACTCGAGCTCGGGAGCCCAAGTGGCCAGTGGGGAATATGACGAACAGTTCTAAGGCGCAAATGCGAGCAGCATAAGGTAGGTCAGTCGCAGAGGCCACCACACTTGCCCCCGCAGCCCGCAAACAACGCCAAGACGATGTCGTCCCGAGTCGCGCGATGCCTTTTGTAACAGCAGAGTCCCTATCTTACCTCTGATTTTTACAATAATCTCAAACTCATCAGTATTTCCGCTCGTCAAGTATGGAAGAAGTTCCTCTATTTCGTGCACCAAAGCGGAGAAAGGTCATCAAGCCACCACATGTCGAGAGCGATGCTACGACACCAACAACATCGCAGGACCGCGACGGATCTCCAATAGACGGAGAACAGAGCGGCAACGAGGCTTATGCTCCCGCTCACCGCCTGAAAAAGCCTTTCAAGCCATCAAGGCCGGGAGTAACCTTCACCAGCAATGCTCGAACTCGCGTTGAAGCTCCAGACACAATGACCGTGGTGCCTTCAAGCACAGCAGACGACAGGTTGAAAGACATTTCGAATAGATTCGTTGGCATCACAGGTGGAACTGTGGACGTCGACAAACATATGTACGTCTCGCCCACCTGATCTTCTTACGCCATGTGAGTCGCACGCTCTAACACGCTAAGGATGGCATATATAGATTCCGAAATGGCTAAACGGCGTCAAATGCCCACTACAGCAGCACATAGTACAGAGACAGAGCCGATATCAGTCGAAGAATCAACAGAACCTCGTCTTCCAGCATCAGCCCTGGTGGCCGCCTCGCAAAGTTATCAACCTCAGCACCAACCGCACCAGCTCTCTGAGGTCCCACTCCCTCCCACGACCACTGAATCCAAACCCCCGCCCAGACGCCAACGCAAACCCCGCCTAGGCCGCGACGGCAAGCCCATGCGCCCCCGCCGTCCCAAGCGCCGCGACTCCAGCGACCTCGCCCGCGATGCCCTCGTCGAGCAGGTCCTGCACGAGCACAAGCTCGAGCACTACTCATCCACGCCACCACCCCCAACCCCACAAGTGGCAGCATCCCAGGACCCCACACTGCCTCGCTCCGGAATCCCTGCCAATACCGCCGCCTCCAGCACCGTGACGAGCCAAGAGCAAGACGAGGCGTTCGCTCTGCGCTTCCAGCACGAGTTCGAGGAGAGGCTGGCGGAGAGGCAGGCGATGCAGCCGCAGCGGCGCAAGGAGGCGGGCGACAAGGACAAGGAGAAGAGTGGGCCACGGCTGGGTGGGAGCCGTAGCGCCCGGGCGAAGATGGTGGCGATGCGGGAGGCGGAGAAGGCGAAGACGGGGCGGTGAAATGGTGGGAGACCAGGGTAAAGATGCTCGAAGCTTTCAGCCACGATTGGAGCCGTGGCGTGTTTGATCGGGAAGATTTTGGCCTTTTGGGCGACAAGAGATATCGCTGCGCCGAGTCCCGCATGGATTAATTCCCGATAAGCTACGAGACCTTGCTCACTCGCACGCTCGAATCCTCGCAGTCTGTCATCCTCCTCGGATAGGATGGATTCTGGGGACGGCGCTGGAAGGCTGGCGGCGTTTACAGATTGACCGAAGGCAAGAGGTAACATCTACGGGACGTCAGGTCGTTGAGGTAGAGATCGCGAGATCTAGGCGTTGGTCGTGTCTGAAATTGTGGTGTAATGATAATCCGTACGAAAGCTTTGATATCTGAAGCTACTATCGAACGCGAGCTATCCGGAGAAGTTCGTCAAGTCAATCAAAAGTTTCATGGTAATCCAGAATCCAGACACCCATTTGTATGCCTTTTCGGACGTGGTTAAAGGTACAGTCCAGTCTCAGATTTTGCAGCCCTGGCTCCTGGTGTCTGATTGACCACCTCGTTTGGCTCCATCCCATTTCCGATCATGGCACGTATGCTCATGCATGCTCGATTCATATCAATCATAAACTCCTTACGACGCCCAGTCCCGTCATACAATTTGGGGTTCAATGGCCTTTGCCCAAAATCTTATCGACATCCCTCTTGTCGACAACAGCACCGCCCTCAGAACATTTGGCTTTCGCACGGAGCTCAGAGCAGAGATTGTCGATATCAATCTCTCCATTGCGGAATTTCTCCATCGATTGTAGGCGGTCCCTGGCACTGGGGTCAGCATGATACAAATCAGATGCTGTTGGGTGTACTGACCATATCTTGTTGCAAGTCATGGGCTTGTCGGTGTCGGGCACCACCTCATCGGTGCCATTCTTTGCGGCCTCGACTTGCTTGAGAAGATCAATCTTCGATTGGGCAGTGTTTGACGTTTGCTCGGGAGCAACATCACTGTAGTTGTGGAGCGGGCTACCCAAATCAGGAAGTGGATAGGCATCATTGAAAAAGCTGCCAAAATCCTGAGACAGGATGTTATCCTGGACCTCTCGATAGTCACCAAACAACACAGGATCAAAGTCGGCACCGGAACCCGCTGGCAGCCAGCTGTTATTCACATCAAACGCATTATCGTTGGTAAATGTGTTGGTGTCAGTGGTACTGAAGTTGGCGGTATTGAAGCCTAACGAAAGATCGTTAGACAGATTCTGGTTTAGGATTGGAGGTATTGGATCTTCGGCGCAGCCGCAGGTGCTTGAAAGTTCTTTGCAGAGTTCGTCCTTACCGAAGTTGTTTGGAATTTGGTTCTCCTCACTTATAGTATTGAGATTGAACTCTTGCAGCTTATTGCCTGGCGAGTTCAAGCTGGGCTCTGGAGATGTGCCAATGGAAGATATGGCATTATGGGACTCTGAAGAAGACCCTGGCGAGTCAGAGTTGGATGTAGTCGAATTTGAGTAGACTGCATTGTTCGATGTGCCGTTCTCCATGCTTGCGCGAGGACCAGGGTTAGCGTTGAAGTTGTTCGATTGCGGAAAGTAGCCACCACGAGTAGCATGGCGAGTGGCTTCGAGAATGGAAGGACTAAAAAGTCCGGTGAGACTGTCAACGCTTCCCTTGGATTGCTGCGGGTTCATGGGCTGGGGTGAATTGGTGTACATGCTGCTCATGGGAGATTGACTTAGAGAGGATTGTCTCTGTTGTTGGCCCTGAGAGCTGGACCGATTGTTCGAGGTGGCCTTAGGAGCGCTGTTAGAGCGGCCTGGTGCGGATCCGGATCGATTGTTCTGGGATTGCTGTGGTTGCTGAGGCTGCTGAGGCTGTTGGCTCGTCTTGTTGAAGATGTTGGTGCCAGACATTGCAGGCAAATCACCAAACTTGGGGAATTCAAACTGGAAGTCATTGGTCGAATTCAACGAGGACTTCTGAGTTCCGGATTTCAGGCTGTTGGAACGACCCATGCCGTTGCTACTGATCCAGGATAAGCGCTTCCTATATTCTTTCAATTCCACCTGGAGGCGCTCGACTTGGGCCTTGAGTAGACCATTCTCGTGGTTTGTGGCCTCGGAAACCTTTTCAAGGTCCTCGACCTTGGTCTCCAGATCTTTCAGATGCTGTTCTTTACGCTCGCGGAATGCACGTTGCGCAGCGCGATTTTGAGCCTTGCGTTTCTAACACTAGAGTCAGTGAGGGGTTTTGAGATCAGTGGAAACCAGCTTACCGAGGTAGGCTCAGAAGTCAACGGCTTACGACCCGGTTTCTTTGCAGTCCTATCGTCACCCTCGCGGCGCTTTCTGTCGCCTTCATCTCCATTGTCCTCGCCGTCAATGCTCTTTCTCTTGTCATGAAGATCGCCAGACATGTCCGGAGGAAGGTCACCAATCATGCGAGTGTTGCCGAAATCGTAACCATCGTCAAAATCTCCATCAGGGTCGAAATCGAGGTAAGGACTATCATCACTGAGATTGAGTTGACCAGAACCTGGATTGGTGTGGGTTTGTGGTGTGTAGATAAGGTCCTGACTTTGGGACCGATTCTGGTTGCTACCGGATTTGGCGCCGGGCTGATTGGAATTCAAGGCAGCGACGAGAAGGTCCTGCTCGTCGGGAGACAGGAAAAGATCCGAGGTTTGACCAGACATTGTGGTGAATAGAGAGATGACGTCTTGCGGTGTAGACGACGTTTCCTTCTGATGGGAGTGGATTCGCACAGGTCGGGGCGGAGGTAGGCGGAAGGAGGGGCGCTGGCGATGAAAGCCCCTCCACTGATATGATGCTGAAGGGGAGTAGTTGCCACCGGCGATGAGGAAGGTCTGGACTGAAGGAAGGCAAGTTGAGAGTGGTTAGAGGTGAGAAAAAAGGGCCAGGACCTAGGCTACGGCGCAGAAAGGATGGGGTTGCAGATGGACACCAAGTCTTCGTCAGGCCCGGGCAAGGGAAAGACAAGAGAGACCGAGATAGGCGGGGGGCTGGACCCCTGCTGAGGGTGCTCTGCGGCTACAATGGTGCTAAGCTCTCAGCCAATGGTTTATCCGGATCCGAGAGCAGGCCGTTGATGGAATTCTGCAGGCCTCAAGTTGTCTTCTTGTCCTATCTGCCACAAATGATGGAAAAAGGGTAGTTTGTCTTTCCATCGGTGGCAAACCAAAGAAGATTCAGTCACAATTCTCTCATTCTCGCAATCCGCCATGACGATCCTTCCCAGAACGATTGGCAGTCAGAGTGCATTTCTAATCAGAGTGGGGCCACCGCAAGTCTCGAGGCTTCCACCAATCTCGCACCAAACCGAAGACGGCAGTCCCTCGCTCTATTGGCTCCCCAGCTTAACCCTGCAGTACATCTCGCACCACCAATACGAACACCATAGCCGTGGGAGGATCTCACTTTGCTCACTGGTTTTCCATCAGTCTAGTGTAAGGTACCCTGACATATTCGGCTATCCTCGCCGACTTGTCAGAGATGGCCTGAATCGCATGAAAACATCCTGTTACCGCAGCTTCGTCCAGCCGTCGCGAGATCCAAGCGCAAGCCATTTATACCGGGTCAGATAACCTATGCGGCGCCCCCACCTGAACGATATTCACAGCCTTATTGTATCGGACTGGTCAGTGCTCGTGAGATGGAACTGGGCAGGGTGTAGACAGGTTTGCGCCGACGGCCTCAACAGCTAACTAGACAGTGACGAGGTGTCTTTGACTTTTCCAGCTTGTCCGGGTTTCGTCGAGAGTTAGGCGCGTTGAGAGATAGTTGTTCGACGAAACAGGCTCGATGGTGGCCTTGGATGCCGCCCTTTGTTTGGCTTTATCATTCCGAAGTCATCCCGAGAAGGGCTTCATGAAGTTCATATCCTTTCGACATGGACACGGGGGGTCTGTCCATCTTGTGACAAGCATCCGACCCTCAAGGATGTCCCGGTATCGCAAAGATTGTCTCTTGCAAATCAATCGCTCTACTTGGAATGCGTATAGTGAACGTCGAGAAGTCCAGCGTCACTACATGGTCTCTGAGGGATAGTCATTTTAGTATACCACAGATCCATGGTTTCGAAGCGATGCCGTATACCACGGTGAGTCTCGTTGAAGCAGTGCTTGCCTGTGCTTTGGACCGACCAACATAAGAAAAGCTGGGCCCGCGGAAGGGTGGAGTGGCGGAGAGCAGCTTCGGATATACTTTTGTCCGCCGTTGAAGAATTTCCTTGCGGCCTACTTGCTGCACCACGACTTGACCACGGGCATTGTTCTCGCTGTGACTGTCGACACAGTCAACATGAAGCGCAAACTCGACGAGAACGACGTCCCGAACGTCGAAGTGTCTAACGGCAAACCGTCAACCACAACTTCCACTGTGACTTTTGAGTCTTTCAACCTCGACTCACGGTTGCTGCAAGCCGTGTCAAAGGCGCATTTTACCCAACCTACACCTATCCAATTGCAGGCAATTCCCCTGGCGCTCCAAGGCAAGGATGTACTTGCTCAGTCCAAGACCGGCTCTGGAAAGACCGCTACCTACGTGATACCCATTCTGCAAGCCCTCCTCCACCGCAAGTCGACCGCCTCCGAAACCCGGACTTCCTCGACAACTGTTCTAGTCCTGGTTCCTACGAGGGAGCTCGCCGATCAGGTCCAGAAGACTTTTACTCTTCTCTCCACATTCTTTCCAAAAGATGTCAAGTCAGTAAACCTCACACAACGAGTGTCCGACGCCGTCCTAAACGCGATCCTCTCTGACACACCCGACATTGTCGTATCCACACCTGGACGTGCCAACCAGTTCCTTTCGTTAGGCAAGCTGAATTTGGATCAGATCTCACACCTGGTGATTGACGAAGCGGACCTTGTTCTTTCATATGGCTACGAAGACGATATCGCAAACATCGCAAAGACAGTACCCCGCACGGCGCAGACTTTCTTGATCAGTGCAACGCTCACCACGGATATTGATGCACTCAAGCAGACGCTGTGTCGTGACCCGGTGGTTGTTCGAATCAATGACAAGGAAGAGGAGGGAGAAGGCATAACGCAATACGTTGTCAAATGCGCCGAGGACGAGAAGTTTTTGCTCGTCTTCGTTATATTCAAATTGCGTCTGGTGCGCGGCAAGACCATCATATTCGTCGATGATCTTGACAGGAGCTACAGGCTCAAACTATACCTCGAGCAATTCGGCCTCAATGCATGCATCCTGAACTCGGAGCTTCCCGTCAACTCGAGGCTGCACGTGGTGCAGGAATTCAATAAAGGCCTTTACAATATTCTCATCGCCGCCGACGACCAAGAGGTGCTTGGTGGTGTCCACAAGCAACAGAAACGGGTTTCTGGCCGTGGAGATCAGGGCGACGAAGGCGAACTCTCTTCAGATGATGAAGCGGTCACAGCATCGAAAAAGACGAAGAAGTCTACATCGTCGCGCGACTATGGTGTCTCACGTGGAATCGACTTCCAAAATGTGTCCTGCGTTCTGAATTTCGACCTTCCTCATACCTCGAAAGCCTACACCCACCGCATTGGTCGCACAGCTCGCGCAGGCAAGGCCGGCATGGCTCTGTCTTTTGTCATCCCTTCGGCGCTTTACAAGAAGCACAAACCCACCTCGATCCCGTCCGCCAAGCACGACGAGAAAGTCCTTGCAAAGATCATCTCGAAACAGGGCAAGCTCGGTCGGGAAGTCAAGGACTACAACTTCGACATGGCGCAAGTGGATGCCTTCCGATACCGCGTCAATGATGCCATTCGCGCAGTCACAAGAGTCGCGATCCGAGAGGCTAGAGCCCGAGAGATCAAAGAAGAGCTCGTGAAGAGCGAAAAGCTTCGCAAGCATTTTGAAGAAAACCCAGACGACCTGCGACATCTACGACATGACACCGAGAGCGGGAAAACCAAGGTTCAGCGACACTTGAGACACGTGCCTGACTATCTCCTGCCAGCGGGTGCTAAGCAGAACAAGTCGCTGGATGTAGGGTTCGTAGGATTCAGGAAGGACGAGCGTGATGCAAAGAAAGGCAAAGGCAAAGGCCGGAGGGGGGGACCGAAGAAGGTGGTGGGAAGGAGAGTGGATCCGTTGAAGAACTTCAAACGCAGGTAGGTAGCTTTGTAACGAAAGATGCTTTACCTGGCTCTAGTGCTTCGTTTGACGTCAAGCGAGTCGCAGTAGACGCAATAAATGGTGTGTGAATTTGAAAGAGTCAATTGGTAGATCATTGATGTACACCACACATAGCTCTCTAAGAGACACTCTTCTTCAAGCATCGCTAACAAACGAACAGAGGGTCCCCGCGTTTTTTCATTTGAGACGGAAATGGCTGTCCAGCTCAAAAGCCCTGGTATTTCCAAGGGCCCCCCTAAAACGCCAGACATCCGACAACAAAAGACGTTTGTTGTACCTCATTCACAAGGCAGGCAAAGACCAAAGTAAGAATTATTCATCATCACTTCTCCTTGGCGGCCTCGAGATCCGGCTCCCCACGATCATGGTTGGCGCCAGCTCTCTTCTCGCGCAGGCTGTCCTCGGCGGCGATGCCGTGGCGGTCGCCCTGCGCGTGCTGCTGGCGGTGGTGCACGGCGGTCTCCGGGGCGCTGGCGCCGGAGCTCGAGTCGCCGTACTCGCCGCTCTTGATCATGGTCTGGTGCTCGCCGATGCCGTGGCGGTTCTCTTGCGGGATGTCCGGGTCGGTGCCCATGCCGTCCGTCGCGGGCGTCCAGGCCAGGTAGTCGCGGCGGACCTCGACGTAGTCGTACGCGAACTCGCCGAGCTGGTCGTCGTCCATGCCCAGCAGTTCGGCCTCTTCCGAGGCGCGGAGGCGGAGGCCGGGGATGTAGTTGATGGCGTAGGCGAGCAGGGCGGAGACGACGAAGCTGTAACCCGTGCAGGCGACGACGTAGGCAAGTTGGATGTAGAATTGTCGGTAGTTGCCGATGGGCCAGCCGCCGACGCCGGTGCCGGTGTTGACGCCATCGAGGCCGGTGACGTAGTCGACGCCGAGGAGTGCGTTGAACATGAGACCGATCATGCCGGCGAGACCGTGCTCGGAGAAGACGTCCATGCTGTCGTCGATGCGGATCCAGTACTTGACTTTGGTGCCGAAATTGCACAAAACGCCCGTTACAATGCCGAGGGCCACGGAGCCCCAGGTGTCGAGGTAGCCGGAGGCCGGGGTCGCAGCCACCAGGCCGGAGATGGCGCCGGAGCACCAGCCCACCATGGAGAGCTTGCGGGCCAGACGCCAATCGAGGAGGACCCAGGTCATGGAAGCCAAAGCTGCGGTGAGGTTGGTGTTCCACGAGGCCATGACAGCGCGGAGGTTGGCGCCGAAGGAGCTACCACCGTTGAAGCCCAGCCAGCCGAACCATAGGAAGACGGTGCCGAGCAGGATGAACGAGACGTTGTGCGGGCGGAAGTTGAGCATCATCTTCTCCTGGCGCTTGCCGAGCACGAGCGAGTAGGCCAGTACGGACATGCCCGAGGTGATTTCGACGGGCCCGCCGCCGGCATAGTCCATGACTCCGTACACGAAGCCCCAGCCGTTGGCGTTCCAGGCCCAGCACGCGATCGGGTTGTACACGATGGTGGCCCAGCAGAAGGTCCAGACTAGGAATGGAAGGATGCGGCCGCGCTCAGCAACGGCACCGACTTGGATGGCGGCTGTGACGGCACAGAATTGCATCTGGTAGAAGGAGTATAGGAGGGTGGAAACGAGTGGGGAGCCAGGGCTGGGCTGGCCGAGGGTGTTCTTGAGACCGAAGTGGTGCAGGTCACCGATGAAGCCGTTTGCCTTGTTATCGGAGAAGGTGAGTGAATAGCCCCAGAAGTACCTGCGCCGCTGTCAGTTTGCTGTTACTGGGGTCTGGAGTATGAATCTTTGTTTACCATTGGAAAGTGATGACCGAGTACGACGCCATGGCCGTGAACATAAGTGACAGAGCCGATTTTCTCCGCGCCAGACCTGAGTATAGGAAACCGAGACCTGGAACCATGACAAACACCTATCGTGGTGATTAGCTGACTGCGCACGCGCATTTTGAGGCGCAATGCAAGACTCACCATCGCCGAGGCTACAATAATGTAGGCCGAGTCTCCTGATTGGTACCATTTGTTCAGATTCTCTAGTCCTGCGGAACGTCAGATGTTGTGCAGTCAGGCCTGCCTGTGCTACCTACTCGAGTCACCTCCCACGGCATTGGTGGTGAGGCCGTCAAAATTGGACGGCCCGCCGGTCCAGTTGTAGGATGCATATTCGGGAAGATAGTTTGTCCCGGAGTAGTCGTCGGCCATCTTCTAAAGGGCCGCTGAGGATCCCTGCACAAGTGGGAATGCTTTTATTTGAGCTTGACCAGCAATTCGAAATGGTGGTTGGTTATCGGTGGTAGGTTGGCAGTCCCAAGCAATTCCTAGGAGGCTCGGCAGATAAGGGAATGGGGACAAGAGACGGAGTGACGCGGGGCCAATTCTTCTGCGGTTGACACAAAAGGTGAGAGAGATCAGAAGTGAAGGTCTGTCAGCAGGGAAAGGGGGGTAATATAAGGCAGCCCGTGGATATGGGGGTGTCGCGTGGATGTGCAACAGAAAAAAGCAAAAGCTCAAGCGACAGCGAGGCAGATGGTGTTTGTACTCGTGCTCCTCGGACGACACGACCGGGCACAGGGCGAAATCGGAAGAGCGTCATTAAACAGCATGGGGGGAGCGAAGGTCGAGTGGATCTTAGCGTGGATGGGACCGTGGATGGGGCCATGGATGATGGACAGTGGATCCCAACCAACAATGTGCAAGCAAATCTTTTTGGGGCAGCTTCGGGGTCCATGCATTTGGGTATTGTCACGCGAAGCTCAGTTTGGAGCGAGCTTGACGGGGCTTGGCCACCCCGCGAGGAGACATGATTGAGCGAGAAGGGGGCGGGCTGTGTGATAGCCAAAGCTGAGATCAGGAGATGATCCAGTGCGAAGGGCCGATCTGACATGAAAAAGCACAAGAGAAAGAAAGTCGACAGCAGCATTTGGGAAATGCCAAGCTGATAACGACGGGAGCTGCACCAGTGGAGTCATGTCAAGCATTTTAGCGTCGAGATTGCCGGGCTGGAATGTTCCTTCCCAAACTCGAAGCACACGACAGAGTCAGGAACCAAACATGCTGGGAAGGGTGCAACAGATACGTCGAGCTCTCGTTGCAATATACGTCGTCAGTATTCTGTGCCGGGCGCTGTCAACTCCATGTCCTCTTGAAACGGAGAGGAGACCCTTTCTGGGAGCTCGTGGGAGGCTCTGTTGGCACATTGGCATGCAAACTGCCGATGACAGAGGAGGATGACAGAGACGGAGTGAGACGACCAATCAAACGTGTTGAATAGCTTATCTTTGGGTGGACTCAGCAGATCGGGAGCTAAGCAGGGGGTGCGCCGCCATTGGCTTCGGACAAAGTGAGGGGCCCCACTCGTCCCAGCAAGGATGAAACTCGTCCCAAACCCACACCACACAGCCCAGAATCCCATCCCGATGTCTTCCATTCCTCCATCGACCCATCTCGCCACCACGATATGTCTACATCACGTGTCTTTGACTCGGTGGTAAACTCTACAACCATCGTCCGAGGCGGTTGAGATGGTGCCTCGGAGGGGAATTGAAGCGGCGCAGCGTGACCGTTCTTTCGAGATTACACATCTTCGCTCGACATATCGACTCGATTCCCACTGCCAAGAGATAACAATCGCGAGAGCGCGGTGCACAATCAGGGCCAGATCTCTCGATCACGAGCCGCTCGCTTCCCAAGTACGAGGGCCCATTCGAGACCATCGACGACAGCTCGTCTATGATGAGGTCAAAAGAAGCCTGCCAAGGCCCAGAAAAGCCTCAGATGGCAGCTCTTTGCCCTCCTCTGATATGCACAGGTTCCGCTAGAGAGGAGCTATCAGCACGGAAGCGGGAGATGGACATGAAGCCGTCCTCTGCTGTCCTATCATACCCCCAGACATGTGGCATGCTGGTCCATGAGCTATCTCGCGGCTACTGCATCGCCCCGCATCCCTCCCTATCTCTGACCTACCCCAGATCGTTCCTCCCGGGTATCCACTCTCCCTTCCCATGTTACTATCTCGTCAAAAGCCGTCGCAGGTAGCGAGAGTCAACCATGATCATCAGGACGGCATATGTCCCTACAAGTGCCATTTCAGAGGGGAATCGATGATGGGAATTGCTCCTCTACTTCATTCATACCTCTGATGTAATGCTTGGGCATCTTATCGCGGAGCCAAGAGAGAATCTTCGAGGCCTCCGTCTTGTCTTCCCGCCCCAAGCAGACAGTGATCTCCACAGACTCTGGAAGTAAGCCGTCCCAATCTTCCACTTCACTCAGAAAGGACTCGATCTTGGACCAAAGTTCCTCTTGTGCTTTGAGATTGAGCCACCATACCTGCCCGACTCCCAATGCTATCAGATCGGCGGCGTGGTCGAGTGTGCAAACCATGACACGTACTTCGCCGGTACAGAACAACTGACAGTTCTTCTCGATGTGTTCCTTGGACTGTGGGAACCAGGCGGTTGCACTTATTGAATCAGCCTTTAGGCCCGGGAACTCGGCACTGTCGTTGAGCTCATGTAGAACCTTGACCACCTTGGACGTCGCGTTCGTGAGTACTGGTAGGGTGCTGCCGATGATCAGTGTCTCGGGTATCATCCAGCCACTTTCATACTTCCGAGGTCGAATGTTGATGGTGCGCAATTGTGGAACAAGGTATGAATCGAATCTCTGTAACCCGTCATATGCGAAAGGACACACCAGCTTCCACAAGAGACCTTTCTGGCCAAAGCGAGGCACGGTCGTGCGCAGAAGATTCTGCTTGGTCAGTCTGAGGCGGCTCGCCGGGTTTAGCTCCTTGACATGCTGATACCGTAGCAGTTCTCTCTGTTCATATCGAAGCCTTGCGCTGGAGGCCACGTCATATTTTTCACTCAGGTTTTTTCGCAGAGGCTCAATAATGAGACGGCCATTCTCCGCAATCACACGGAAGTTGCTGCCACTGATAGCTACGGTAAGGTTGGTACTTGAGCTGTGGATCTCCACGTGTTCAGCGGGACTCGGTCGAGAAGTAGCATATAGCTGTCGCCGAGGACTGACGGGGCTGGCGTCGTGAGAATTCGGAGTGTGGGCCGTACATGGCATATTGCGGGCGTCGATCCATGATTCGTCTTTGTTTTTGGAGGGACTGGAGGCACGAGTGGTATTGAAGGTCGCACCGGCCCCGGCAAGATCACCATTGAGCGTGTCGTTCAAAAAGGTCTCGTGGTTGCATGGAGCTGAGAGGTCAAGTCCCTCTAGGTCTTTGAGGTAAGACATGGTTGTGCGGATGTCTTATGAGCACAAGTCGAGGGAGGGAGACGGCGATAGAAGTCGATATCTTGTTCTACCTTTGGATGCAGCTCTTCGATTCCTCGATCTGCGCTCCTGCGAAATGGTGGTGGAGATGGGCGAAAACATCTGCTTGGAAGTAGAGATAAGTGTTAACGCAGAGGGGTGAATGCGTGAAAGGCTGAACGCTATTGACTCATTGCTACAGTGAAGTCGTTTGTACTTCTGCGTCCAGGAAACGGAATTCACTGCAGGCAGGCCAGATTCCAGTGACTACCTGACAATGACTACCTAACAAAAGCTCTACAGCAGCCTCACGGTTTCCCGCTCAAGCGTCTCGACTGCTCTCTTGTCATCTTTATATTTCGACTCGCTCTACCTGCCGATACCCATAGACGAGAACGAGGAGGAATGGGAGGAAGACGAGGAGATGATGGATGTGGTGGAGGTAGAGGAAGTGGATGGGCAGAGGCCCAAACGCAAGGCTGTTGCCTATGATGAAGAGGCGGAGTTTGACGACAGCGACGATGATGGATACCTATTGTCCTTCCAGCCCGGCGAGGTTCTCGCCACGAAAGCGCAAGTGGCGCTTCTCCGACGTTGGCCGCGTTGGAATGGGTTCTGACTCCGAGTGAAATTCAGTGTAGGTGCAATGATCAGTACCTGTCAAGCCTTCACCGTTCTCATCCCCTGTGAATGCAGGAGATCACCTCGGTGTACAGCTTGGCGCGCAGTACGGCCCTAACGTACTGATTAGGTCATGTTGAAAGCTTCCGCCGCGTGGGTTGCAATGTGAGAGTCAGACTGGAGCAAAGGGGCTCTCTGCTGGCGGTATCAGCAGGTGCTTGTCACTTCACAGACTGGTCTGTCGCCCTACCTTTTCCCGAAGTTCACGGTACCCCAGTCCGTTGCTGTCGTCCCACACTCGACACTTCGGGCTGGAAAGGGAGCAAGAAGAAATCTTCAGCACTGCTCTGCCACGATCTGTCGTCTTGTCTCCCAGCGAGTCGCGTAAGCCAAGACTTTTACTGCCTGGTGCCCAGTCCGGCTTACGCAAGTGCCGCGAAGCAACAAAGTCCTTGCTGCTCACTTTGCACCAGATATCTTCCGGGTCGCGCAATCTACCAAGCGACTGTGCCTTCGTAACCGACATCCCAGCCATGTGCGGCAGGTCTGTTCCGGCCCTCGCGCCCCCAACAATGCCTTACGGTGACCCTGCAAGACCAGTCCCTGGTTCCACGAGGAGCCGCACAGCCGTGCCTTGGGTTTGAACCGTGTCAGCCGCTGTTTGACACCCGGCAACCGTTTGCGTGCCCATTGTTGAGTTCTTGTCTGGATTTCCCCGATAAAGTGCTCGGCGATGATGTCGTATCTGTTACTGATTCAAGTTTCTAGCTATGATGCAATACCGGTTTTGCAGCATATAAGGTGTTGGACGTTTCTAACGGAGCTGACCCTGTAGCAAACGGTATTCTGTCAACAACCACCGAATATTCTTCTCGCATCTCGATTCATAGTTCGGCCCATACGCATCAGTCCAGACAACATCTGCACTACGGCTATCGCACCAGACAACCTCAAACAGAACAAACATGTGCTTTGGCAGCTCTAAAAGACGTGGGTACGGTGGCGGCGGCTACGGCCACAGTACAAACAGCAGGCCAGTCGTTGTGAACCATCACCACCACGGCGGCGGCGGCCCCGGCATGTCACAGCGTCCTATGGGTGGTGGTATGGGAGGAGGGATGGGCGGAGGCCACATGGGAGGCAACAGGTGGGGTGGTGGTGGTGGAGGAGGGGGAGGGATGGGTATGGGTATGGGAGGTGGAAGACGTCGATTTGGTGGTGGCAGGCGATATTAAACGACAATCTCGCGATGCTGCTTCCACCATAGAGCTCGCTTGGGCTTGACCAATGGCAGAGGTC
This sequence comes from Cyphellophora europaea CBS 101466, assembly GCF_000365145.1. NCBI lineage: Eukaryota > Fungi > Ascomycota > Eurotiomycetes > Chaetothyriales > Cyphellophoraceae > Cyphellophora > Cyphellophora europaea. The sequence continues at coordinate 934,612 of NW_008481811.1, forward strand.
GACACGGACCAAGCTGCGTATTTGCCAACGATGCGGCGCGAGTCACGGGCATTTAGCCGTGCTATCAAGCGCTGAACGTTAAGATGAGGGTTGACTTTCGTATAACATACTGCGCTATGCGAGGCGTTGCTTCAGAGATCACCAGATACAAATATATTGCTGTCTTCCATCGGCCTTATCGGCGTGTGTCGATCGACCCGCTTCATCGGAGTCCAGCATCTCTCCCCGGCAATACTTTACCACATTCTTACCCCAACTTTTGCTCCTGGGCAGCCCTCCAGGGGCCCCCAAACTCTATTCAACACCTCGTCTACACTGGCTGTGATTCCATGTCGTCTCTTACCACAATTCCAGCCTCGATCCGCTCGCAAACCATCAGCAAACATGGATATTGAGCCAGAAGCGCGCCGCCTCTTCTCGAGCATCGAGCAGAGCTTCTCCAAAACCGCCCTCGGCAACCAGCGATGGTACCTCGTGGCCCTCACAGCACTGACCGGGGGAGGAAGTCCCCACCTCGCCGACCAACTGTACCTCTACCTCATCCAACAAGCCCAGTACTCAACCTCGCCGTCCCGCCAAGCGCTCATCCGCCGCCTCCGCGAAGACCTCGTCAAAGCCGTGTCCATCATCGGCGTGTGCCGGCCCATCGAGGCCATCGTCGCCATCAGCAACGTCGAGCGCGAGGAGGACCGCGACTACAGCTGCTCGCGCGAGGGCTGGGCCTGCGACGACGCCAACCACCAGCGCGGCATGGACTGGCTGCACAAGGTCTACAAGCAGAATGTCAATTTCAACCTCAACCTCTTCAACGCCCACAAGGACTTTGACTGGATCTCAAAGGAGATCACCTACGGTCTCTACCTGTCGGACCGCCAGGTGTTGGACGACATCGACACCGAGCTGGTCGTCGTGTCGGGCATCATGATACAGAACCTGAAGAATGAGACGTGGTGGCACATTCGCGGCACGAGGAGGCAGGGCGTCTCCAAGGAGGATATGCACGTTGTTTACGATTGTATCAAGGAGGTGGCGGCGTTTCTGCAGATCAAACTGGACAGAGTGCCGACGGTCGACGAGGTCGAGCCCGACGTGTAGAACCACCTATAGATCACAGTCGCGGTAGTGGGTAGCCGCCTATCTCTTCGAAGAATTGCATTCCGCTGGCGAACAGGCCGGCCAGATCTTCTCCGATCCAGTCAGGAATCATTGCCGCTCTCGTGTGCTCCAGTTCGCGCATGTATTTGCCTGCTGTCTGCAAGGGGCGGTCAGTATTCGCACCGCTCTCTCGGTGAATCCAATACGTACCAGCACGCACGCCCCCATCAGCGTCCGGTCGACCGCCGTGTGCGCGATCGCCCCAGCCACGTTATCTGGTGTGTTCGCCTCCAATCCCTTTTCTCTCCACCTCTGCGAGTACGCCGCCGTGATGGCGGTCGGCGTAAAGAACGGCGCGACGCCATTGACGCGTACATGGCGCTTCTTGGCCTCGACCTGTGCGGACCGGAGCAGTCCGACAACGCCGTGCTTGGATGCAACGTACGCCGTGACGCCTGTGCCGCCGAAATAGCCCGACGTGGACGACACGAGTACGATGGATCCGGGACTCTGTGCCGTAGAGGTCTTGGCCAAGTAATGCAGTCCTAATTTCAGCGCTGGCGAAGGGGTCAGAGAGGGGTATGAATGTCGAACAGAAGGGGTCATACTGTTGAGGGTGCCTTTGAGATTGATATCGATCACCCTGTAGGCCTCCGTGGGCTCCTTGGGCTCTCCATCTTCGTGATCATCGTCCAGGTCGAGCACCATCTTGGACTCCATCGTCCCGGCATTTGCAACCACGATATCGACGCGTCCGAAGACCGATATTGCCGACTTGAACGCATCGTTCATCTGCGGCCAGTCCAGAATATTGCATGGGACGAAAAGTGCCTTGTCTGGTTTCGACAGACCGGATATCAGACTCTCAGCGGCGGATCTGGAAGATTCAAGGTCGGCGAGGACCACGTTGGCGCCTTTGGAGCTCAGTAGCTTCACCGTAGCTGCCCCTATGCCTCCAGCGCCGCCAGTGACGATCGCAGTCTTGGAGGTGAGCTCACCGAGGAGCTCACCGTCAAGTGATATCTGATTGTGCATATCGTCGGGGAGTTGTGAATTGCAAAGGTTCGTCTACCGACGGAAGGCATTGTTTGTATCGCCCAGGCCAAAGCATCGTGCCGACGTCCGATAGACTTTGCTCTGGTATCGTTCAAGAGCGTTTGAAGCTTGTGTACCGTCTGGTAGGTACCTACCCTGCGCAGTGGAACATTAATGCTTCTCCAACGCCTACTCCAAGTTATCGTAGTGAAGCGGGCCCGGAGGGGAGGTAGTCTCCCCGAACCCACCCTCTTATACTGCATTCTGCTTTGACACGGCACGTGTAACCACTTAGATGCCGGCGCATACATGGGTTGCCAGGCCTTGAGTCCTGCCCCAAGACTTCTCGGGTTCGCGAAATCCAGTTCACATACGACTACCATGACCCCAGAAGACACTGGTGTAACCCCCGAGCCCCGGCTACACTTGGGCCAAGTTCTCTCCGCAATTTCACCCCGCGCCTTTATGCAAGTCCTAGAGAGTGGGTCATGGTCGATAGGGGCCACATAAAGACGGTATTCGTGCCTACCCTGCGCTCTTTGGTCGCTGCGTCCTGCTCTCACGCCAGATTCTCTCCCAACCGGCACCATGGACATCGAACAGAAAGATCCTCAGGTAGAGTTGCGTGAGGATGTCGAGCTTGATCCCGTGAAGCTCAAGAAGCTGGTCCGGAAGATCGACTTATGGTTGATGCCAGCCATTTGGATCATCTACCTTCTGTCCTTTGTCGTATGTGGTTCTGGACTGGCTGTTTTCTCCAACTTGGCTGACAGCGAATGCAGGATCGAACCAACATCGGCCTGGCAAAGGTGGCCGGCATGGAGGACGAACTGAATATCAGCGCGAATGAATACTACCTCACGATAGCGCTGTTTCAAGTCGGTTATGTTGTCGCAGAGATTCCGTCCAAGTACGTCCCTCCGAATCGGAAGCACGCCATGTCGTCTAACAGCTCGTAGCATGATCCTGTCCGTGACTCGACCATCGCTCTATATCCCGACTCTGATGGCACTATGGGGTGCTGTTGCAGCCGCTCTTGGAGCTGTGAAGACCACTCAGCAGCTGATCGGTCTTCGTGTCTTGCTCGGCATATTCGAGGCCGGCTTCAGCGTAAGAGTGCCCTAGCATTAAGGGATGCAACGCTAACGAGAAAGCCTGCTGTCCTGTTTTTGATTTCGACGTGGTATCGCCCAGAAGAGCAGTAAGTGAGATGAGGAAGAGGAAGTCCGAATCTAACAGTCACAGGTCCAAAAGGTTCATCACCTTCCTGAGCGCAGCCATTATGTCCGGAGCATTTGGAAGCATCGTCTCTGGTGCTGTCAGTCATCCCCACGCGTATTGAGTGCCAACGCTTACCGTTTTAGATCACATCCGGTATGGACGGAGCCCATGGAATTCCAGGTTGGCGGTGGCTGTTCATTATTGAGGGCGTGGCCACAGTCGGAGCCGCGCTCGTCGCCCCGTTTTTCCTGTTGGACTATCCGTCCACCAGCAAGCGGCTCACCGAGGAGGAACGTTACATGGCCTTCGAGCGACTCCAGCGCTCGGGTGTGACGAGTCCACACCACCAACAGAGCCGTGCCGGGCACGTAAAGGCACTTACCGGGGCGATACTCAATTGGAGAGTTTGGCTTTTGTCGCTGGCTTACATGTCCGTGGTGGGATCGCTGTCGCTCAGCTACTTTTATCCCACGCTTGTCAAAGGTCTGGGCTATAGTTCGACCAACGCGCAGTAACTACCCGTCCCGGGAGCCACCTGATTCGTTAGCTGACAAGAGCAGGTTCATGACCGCCCCGCTATTCGTGGTAGCACTGGTGATTGCAATCCCTACCTGCATCCTCGCGGACAGAATGTCGAAAAGAAACGGCTATTTCGCCAACAGAGCGTTCTTTGTGACGGTGGTGCTCGGAACTGGGGGCATATTTTGTGCGCTAGCTGCTGGCATCCATGCGTACGTTCCTCGCTACGTCTTTCTCTGCTTCATCAATTCGGCCATCTGGACAGCGAATCCACTTGCCCTGTCATTTGCGAGCACGTGTTTGAGATCGGTCGACCCGGAGCAGAGAGCGGTATCACTGGCAATCATCAATGGATCCGGAAATCTGGCTCAATTGTATGGCAGTGCGCTGTTTCCAGGCACTGATGCGCCGGTTTACCTCAAAGGGTTCGGTGTTTACGCAGGACTGTTGATCATCGGGGCTAGCATGTACTCGGCGGCCTATTTTGCATTCCAGAAGTGGCCGTTCAAGCGGTCTCCAGAGGTTGAGGAGTAGGAGGCTGGAAAAGTCATACGGAGACTTGTTGTGGCACAGTACATGTTTCTTAGGCCTATAACTCGAATGATGACCTGACTCCGAATACTTTGTCGACTGTGCTTGCGGGCTACCGATGGAAACTCCAGTGGAGAAAGAAGCTCACGCCAGCTTGCAGACGCGAGGATGCACTAAGATGCCAAGTAGTCATGCCAAGATAATTCCGACACTGGCCCCGGACTGTCGCAAGTCTCCCCGGCACTGCTTTCCCCACAGGCATCGTGTCTGACATCCCGACGTCGGGGCAAGTCCCAGATTGCGCCTGTATCTCAAGGAGCGGACCCTGCATATCCCGTGTGTACTTTGAGGACTTGGATATCCCTCGACACGGCTCTGGACAGCTATTGTTTTGTACGTGTTGCTTTTCGTGCGCGATCCAGGGGAAATTCACTCCGCCATCTCGAGCTTCGGACAGCTCACGCAATGGCGGTCAACCAGCTCGCCGTACCCGACCACCAGGTCGAGGTCAGGAAACCGCTCGTCCCTGACAACATTCGCGGCTTCATGGCAGGTGCATTCTCCGGCATGGCCAAGTGCACAGTCGGCCACCCTTTCGACACCATCAAAGTCCGCATGCAGACGTCCACGCTCGGGCAGTTCAGAGGGCCCCTCGACTGTCTCATGCAGACCATTCGCAAGGAGGGCGTGGGAGCAGTCTACAAGGGCGTTACTCCCCCACTTGTGGGCTGGCTGGCAATGGATTCGGTCATGCTGGGCAGTCTGACGCTGTATCGACGTATGCTGAAGGATAACGTCCCTCGAAACACCATCCTTCATCGAGTTGAGGAGGACGAGACTGTTGCATTACGATCATTTGGACATGGAATTGCGGGCACCATGGCAGGGAGCACGGTGTGTTTCATTGCATCACCGGTCGAGCATATCAAGGCTCGATTACAGGTCCAGTACGCCGCTAACAAGGCGGATCGACTATATCACGGTCCCGTCGACTGCCTGAGGAGAATCTACAAGGCGCACGGTATTCGTGGCGTGTATCACGGCTTTCCAGCCACCTTGGTCTTCCGCTCCTTCTTCTTCTTCTGGTGGGGCAGCTACGACCTCTTCTCTCGTTTCCTTCACAAGCATTCGTCTCTCTCCACACCAGCAATCAACTTCTGGGCCGGAGGCGCCTCAGCTCAGGTTTACTGGATCACGGCATACCCGTCCGATGTGGTCAAGCAGCGCATCATGACCGACCCTCTTGGTGGTAGCCTCAACGACGGGGTTCGCAGGTTTCCACGTTGGATCGATGCAGCTCGTGCTGTTTATTCAGAATCCGGCTGGAGAGGGTACTGGCGCGGCTTCGTGCCGTGCTTCTTGAGGGCTTTCCCCGCCAATGCATGTGCGCTGCTGGCTTTTGAATCCGTCATGCGAGGTTTGTCGTGAACTTTGCGTGAACCGATTCACGTAGGGCCAGGGAACAACGCTGCTGCAATCTCTGCGTCTCTCGCCACAGATGGACTCATGCTGGAAAAGTCTTGCAGCAATCGTACGGCAAAAATGGTCCACCGTTCCCATCCTTCTGGCAACAGGTCTCGAAGTCGTTGATCCCGATTATGAAAGAATGAGTGGACGAGCAACAGCTGCCCGAATGTCCTGCAGCGGTCAACAGCTGGGTTGATGGATCCTTGATGACTTACTGGCCACACATCAAGAACGCAAGCGGGATGCAGCTCTTCACGTTGCTGATATTCCTCATAATCGCGGCCCATCGGAGAATACTCTCCAGAGTTTGCTTACACCGATGACGATCGTGCTCAGTCAAGGCGTATGGATGATGGAGGGCCTTGTAACTTCACCTCATCAGCTTCCCGATCAAGCGACATGGAGTTACATACAGAAAAGGGCGGCCAAGGTGGTATCGTGCCACAGAATAACGAGCTCGTAGCCACGATACCACCAGAACATTCGTGAGCACTTCTGGATCTGGGTCTGGGCTGTCATCGTCAAATCGGAGTGCTGGTGGGAGTTGAGAGCGCCACTGGTCTAACTGGTGGTACAGTTCTCTCGTGAGACTCATGTTGGGATAGTCGCCCGTTGGTGCTGCTTCAAGTTAGAGGCATCAAATCAAGAGCGCCGCACTTACTGCAGTAGTAGCTGCTGCTGTACACTCGGGTCAAGAAGATGCGGTGGGCGATTTGCGAAAGGAAATGGTAGTGATAGAAGGACTCGTCATCGTCTGCATCTGTCGTGGTGAAGGAATGCTTGAACTGCACAAACTTCGGCAGTGGAACTCGGTCCTCCATATCACGGATCTTGGAAGCAGGCAGATCCGTAAGCTCCTGAGTGAAGACCGTCTCAAACATCACGGTGATCCAGAACAACCGAGAAAACATATCTTTTGTCCATTCATCTCCTTCGTTTGATGTTTCCCAGAATTTGAGGCAGCAAGTTCCAGCACGCATCGTCATTGACCAGCAATCAACAGGTCGAAGAAGCTGTCCAAGATACGTTGCGGCAAGCAGGTAGAACTGGCAGATTTGCATGCTGTGCTCGCACTCCAGAAATCCGATCCTCTTCCTTGCCTCATTGTAGAAGGCCAGGCCAGGCAAGTCTCGCGTGCTTTGCTCGGAAGGTGTATGGTGGCTGCGGTCGGACAGGGGAGATGGATGATACAGGGGGCTTGTGCGGTGACTCTCCGAGAGAGTCTGAGAACCCCAGCAACCAAGAGCCATTGTCATCAACACCACGCAGCTATCCGCGTCGTAGCCAAAACCTCCATTGATGGCGGCCCCGAGTGTTCGGTGGAAATAGAGCTTTCGGTCGAGGACGGGGGTCATCAAGTTGAAGGTGGCAAAGTAGGCATCCGAAAGCTCTCTGACAGTGGAGACGCTAAGATCGGCCAGAAACCCCTCAGGATATGAACGTTGCTGTGAAATCGGAAGGTTCGGACGCTCTTCCTCCAGTTGCAGTGCATAATTTCCATTTGGGACAACCACTGATTGAGGCAACAGCTCCCGGACTGCAGGCCATTCGATCATCAGGTGCGCACTGAAAGAGATGGGCTTCACTTTGGGGTCTGCTAATTGCTGGGACGAATCCGGTTCCCGACCTGGTATGGGAGCAGGTGGCTGGCTTGCCGATGGGACAGTGATCTGATCAATCTTGGCGTCCAGCCGTTCCAGCTTATTCAGGATCATGCCCAGGGAAACTTCATTCCTGCTTCGATTAGCGACGCCGACTCACGCAGCACGACGCACTTGGTGGCTTTTCGCTCTCCATAGCTGCACTCGATCCCTGCATTTCGGCACGGTCCACATGGACGGGTTTCATCGCAACGGGTCTTTTTCAGGCGACAGTGCTCACAGGCCTGTTAGGAGTTAGATGTGCCATTCATTGCTGGCGAGCCACCTGCCTGCCTCGCAATAAAGAGCCGCTGTTTCTTTGTTGGTCGATCGAGGTCAGCGTTATCCGCCTCGCCCTGCATGCTCGCATACTTCGACGCGATGGCATTGGCAAGAGGTCGTTGGCTCGAAGCTCAGAAGTCGCGGCAAGGGAATGGGGTGCGGAGGTGTGGGAGCCTTGGCATTTCTCCAACCTCACCAGATATGGTCTTGGCGTACACTGGTCTTTGAAGAAGAAGGCGTCAACGAAGTCCTCAAGTCTCGAGCAAACGTCGGGTTCCCACTGACAGTGCAGCGTCTCTCTTATCCGGACAGTATCCTGTGAAACCTGGTGGTAGACAATTCAGTCTAACCAGCTCGGTCCTAGTTTTCCTTGGCGAGTCAAACGTTTTCATCACTTCGGCGTGTCCTGTACGAACATATCATTGCGCTATCATTTCGCTTCAATTGCGGTCTCGATGCCGCAACGCAATCCGCTCGTAACAGCTGTTCCTACATGATCTGAGACTATGCCTGCCTAACGGGAACCTGGCATTCATTTCTCCTCGACCTCTTGTCCACCATTCCGAGCGCGGTATGCGCCGACTGTTAGCCATTGGCGACCTTCACCTCAGCCATAAATATAACAAGGAGGCGTTCTATGCGCTTGAACCTCACGAAGAGGATGGTCTCATCATCTGTGAGCCTTTTCACCCAGCCCTGGGCACCGACACTAACTCCTTTAGGTGGAGATGTCGGCGAGAAAGCGGAACACTTGCGGACGGCCTTTGAGCTGACCACCCAACTGTTTAAGACGGTCATTTGGGTCCCTGGCAATCACGAACTATACACCTTGCCTAATGATGAATCGGGTCTTCGAGGAGAAATGAAATATCAGGAATGTGTCTCGATCGCCAACGAATATGGCGTTATCACTCCTCAGGTAAGTCCGCTACACTCATCCGACGCCTCTGACCGTTGCAGGACGAGTTCATTCGCTACGATGGCGAAGGTGGTCCGTGTCTCATCTGTCCCATATTCACGCTATACGACTACAGCTTTCGTCCGGATCATGTCACCCGCGAAAACGCATTGAGTTGGGCGGAAGAACAGAACGTCATGGCAACAGATGAGGCGCTCCTGCACCCCGACCCCTACGAAACGCGAGATAAATGGTGTGAGGAGCTTATTGCGAGCACCATACCGCGTCTGGAAGCTGCCGCAGCCCAGGGTATCCCATTGGTCATCATCAACCACTGGCCACTTCGACAAGACCTCATTACGATCCCGGCTGTACCTCGATTCACTCTCTGGTGCGGAACTAAGGCCACACATGATTGGCACAAACGATTCAACGCCAAGGTTGTTGTCACCGGTCATCTACACGTTCGAAGAACCGACCATATTGATGGAGTTCGATTTGAGGAGGTTTCATTAGGCTATCCAAATCAATGGCAAGATGCTCGAAATGCTGGCAGAGAGATTAACACCATGCTTCGCGAGATCCTGCCTGGTCCAGAGTACAAAGGAGATGAAGCGACAATTTGGCGACAAATTGGATAGCTCAAGCTTCCAAGCGTTCGAATCTTTGCCTTTCCTGTTCATCTTTTGCCAGTTCCTTGATGGTCCAGCTCCACAAATCCTCCTGCTTACCCTTGTCATAGCTCTCCTTGCTACTCGATATGGTCTTCTTCTCACTGAAATACTTCCCATTCACACCAGCCACTTCATCTCCCACAGCCAGTTCAGCCAAGAATGCTGACGCTTGTTTGGCGGTGTAGATGTTGTTTGTTCTCATCAGGAGGCGCAGCAACGGCAGAATGTTGGGGAGCACCTTCTGGGCAACGAAACGGAGCAAGGGCGGATAGTCTCTCGCCAGTCCGGTCTCGGGTACGAATCCCGGATCCACCGCATTGACTGTCCAATGTTTCCCATGCTCGGTTATACGGCGACCAAGTGCGTACGTCCACATAATGTTGCACAGTTTTGACGTTGTGTAGCGCACCCTTCCGTCTTTGGTGACCTTGGCTGGGTTAGGACGAGCAGCGTTTTCGGGTGTGGTGTACTCTGGTCCTGGCATACCGGTTCCTGCCTCTGGATCGTGTGTACCAGATGAAGTCAGGATGATGCGGGCATTGTCGGCAAGATGAGGCATCAAGAGGAAGAACAGAAGCGACCCTCCAACATGATTGACCGCAAAGGTTCTCTCGATTCCGGTTGGATAGAAGTCCACCTTCCCTGGAAACTGAAGTCCGGCGTTGAGCATGAGAGCTGAGATTGGGGGATACGCTCTCTGACGATAGTCTTCCGCGAAGGATCTGATCCGCTCCGGGTCGGAAAGATCTAGTGGCATATACTCGACATTCTTCTGACCGAGTGCAGCATTGAGTGAAGCAGATGCATTGTCGGTGTTGTTGCGGGATGCGACTACGACAAGTCGATCAGGACATTGTTTGGCGATAGATTTAGCTGTATGGTAGCCTAGACCTGCTGTTCCGCCTGTGATGAGGATGGTGCTCTTGTAGTTCGACATCTTGTTGACGATGTGTGGAATGCGGAACACAGAAGCGGCTGTTCTTCTTATACTTGGGAGGTATGCTCAAAAAGGTAATCCAGGGAGTTTAGATGCTCGAGCTCCGTCATTGGCCTACCGGAGGAATTGTTCTGCCGCCCCACAAGTTTAATCTGCACCTCTCTCGGAGACTCCTCTCTAATCTCCATCATGGCTTCTCTTCGCATGCCCGAGCCAACACGGCAGCCCCTGGCTTTGTCGGAGTATAAGGTTCTGTCATTCGATATCTACGGGTCGATTATTGAGTACAAGGCTCACATCTTAGCTTCTTTCCGACCGCTTCTTTCTCAACTCGACACGTCGTCCAAGTACCGTGATTCCACCCCGCTATCCGATGACCCAAAATCTGCCACAAAGGGTTCTATTGAGTTTCTAAAGCTCTTTCAGCAACATGAGGACGCCATCAAGCTCGAATTGGCTGAGAAGCCTCTGCGTTTCGATGAAATCATGCAGGAAATCTGGCAGCGCATCGCGATCGATCTGAAACTGACCTCGGATGACGCCAAGTCTTTCGGTAGTCGCGAGACCATTGCCTCGTGGCCGACCTTTGACGGGACGTTTGACGCTCTTTCGTATCTCAGCACCCGCTATAGGCTTGTCGCTTTGTCTAACATCGACAAATACGCTTGGAACATCACTGCTGATTCGGCCAGTCTTGGCGAGATACTGTGGTGGAAAGTCTTCACCGCAGAAGACTTCGGGCGCGATATGAAGAGGGCTGATGATGCCAAGCTCGAGACATTGATCAATCACTGCGAGTCCCAAGGGTTTGATAAGTCACAAATCTTGCATGTTGCACAGAGTCTCGGTCATGATCATGCTCCGGCAAAACGAAATGGCTTGAGCAGTGTCTTCCTGATTGGAGATGGCCCGGTATGGGGCAAGGAGGCGGAGAGCAGAATGGCAATCGAGAAGGGCCTCGTTGGCTATGCTTGGAGATGCAAGGACTTGCGCGAGTTTGCAGAAGTGGTGAAGCACGCGTTTGGAGATTAGTGATACCTATTGGAAGTTGTGGTGCGAGGCCACGGGGTCATCGGCGGGTGTGCCAGGCTGCATCGCCTCAGGAGAACAACGCGTTGTCAGCCTGCAACGCGCAAAACTACCATTCAGCTGCATTTAGTGAATGTCCATGAGTCACGATTATTCTGTTCTTCACGTCCCTCATCCTTTGTCACATTTCTTCTTCACCACGACTGCACGCCCACGATCACTTTCTGCTATGGACTGATACTTCTGTCTTCACCTGTCGATCGGTGCTTATCTTATTCACCATAGTTGTTGTCTTCACCTCAACTTCGTCCTCATCCTCATCCTTTATTCCTCCACTTTGCTCGACGATGCCTCCTCTCATCACGCCCGAACACAGCTCCTCCCCTCCCCCCTCCCCCCTCCCCCCTCTTCGGCATGCCGCCCCCCGCGCCGAAAGCGACAGTAGAGTGGGTTCAGCACCCAGTGCAACGGGGACTGCTCCGGAGATGGGATTTTCTAGGTACGTATGCGGTGAGGGATACGCTGATCGAACGCGCGCGGACAGAGCTGGCAGAGAACGACCAGAAGTCGTGGAGAGAATTCCTGGGCTGGACAGAAGAGAAGGAGGACTGGATTCTACAGTATATGTCTACTATGCATCCAAGATATCTTCGGGCGGTGCTGGCAGGGACGGTTGGGAAGCAGATGGAGGAAGATGCATGAACAAGGCAATCATTACCCTCGAAACGAAGCCCAAATATATCTGAACATCGCTGTGGAGGAGGAAACGTCTGAAAGCAGTCAGATACCGGGGTTGGGATTGGGTCCAATGACGGAGAAGCCTGGGTACGGCCCCGGTGTCGAGAACCTGAAAAAGGTGATAAAGCATATGCGGGCCTATTGGGAAGGTGAGGACGCCAATGAGAAGCTAATTGAGGAGGTGCATAGGGCGTTTCCGGCCAAAGGAAACGAACCAAAGAAAGGCACCAGGAGGTACTGTCCTACTGCGAGGTCACTCAAGATCCCGGGTGACTGAATCGATAAGGTAAGTGGAGAGTTGGAAGACGTGAAGAAGACCATGAAGGCTGCTGACCAGAAGTCACCTGTGGAGTGGACATTCTCCGAGGTTGGGTTCGCAATGCAAGGCATGAAGAGAACAAGAGATCATGAGTAGCATAAAGGCACAAACTATCTGTTTGAGCTATACACTGCGTGTTTGCGAGTGTTGGACAAAGACAAGTGGAGCATAAAGGTCTCGGCCATGATGACCGTGTTGAAGCCTGCGCATGCCAATTCCTGCGAGGTTCTTGGCACTTTGCTGGCTGTGTCATATGGGTTCGACGGTGGATGGGGCCTGAACCCTTCACTAGCTGGTGGAATCAAGATGCAAGGCAAGGGAGGCCTGCTGGACCACAGTTTGTCAGAGCTGTGGGTGGCTGGGAGGAAGCAATTCTTGGAGAAGAGTGATCTCTTCGACAGGCATTTGCGAAAAGATACGGCGAAGCTGTTGGCCGCTGATGAGGAGTTGAACGAGATCGAGACGGGAACCTGGGAGAAAAAGCTCCAAGAGCTCAGAGGCAGAACGGGCAAGCTGCTGTTGAAACTGAAGGAAGAAGAGGAAGGTCTGAAGCAGGATGAGGAAAAGCTTGCTCGCTACCGGGATGTGATTGGAACAGTAAACGATGCTCTTGGGCAATTGAAGTTGAGCAAGGAATGACTGGAGAAGGGGTGGGCAGTCTGATTACGTCCGGCAAGGCGAGTCTTTTCGGGATATGGAGGTCTGGTCGAAACAGTGTCTGCGCCCAATGCCTTCCAAGCAAGCCTCGAAGGCTACGGGTGTGTGGTGGAGGGGCTCGAGTCCACAGCCAGGCACGGCAAGTCCTGATGGACTAGGTGGAAGGCGATGTGCCGGAGACGATGACGGACTGATCTCAAATCTGCTGCCAGTGCCAGGGTCGGCAAGTCGTTGTGGACATCTCAGGTGAGTACACGCCAGAATTTCAAGCACAGGGCCACCACCGAAGCCGTCTGCAGAGTTGCTCTCACGCACTACTTGCTGGTGTCTGATCATGACATGCTCCTCGATCGGCGAAAGGCAGTGTCGAAGGGGTCTGGCAGATGATGCTGGATATCCCCCAATAGAGCTGGCTTCCAAGGTATTTGAGGATTCCTCGTGCCTGCTTACGCCATAGTCGCGCATTCCGGTCAGCACGGGCACCACACTGCTTTCTCCGGACGTCTCTCCTGCCACGAGCGTGCGGCTCTGCCCCTGCGTCGTCTGGGAAAGAAGCATCGGAGCTGGTTGCCTGGTTGCCTGGCAGGCTCAATGACCCAGTCACTTCGACCAACACCTCTTCACGCTGCACTTTCACTCGGTGTTCTTGGCAACAAGGTACCTGCTGTTGAACGCATTAAGCATTGCGCAATATCCACGATTCACTTGCGCCTGGCACCGCATGACAAGGCAGCGCCGGGTCCACCAGTCACAACAACCGGCGGCCGATTCTTCGCGTTTCCAGAGTCTCAGTAAATCTGGCAAACGATGTCACATCTGGTCGGCTTGCTACGTATGCCGTCTCTTGTCATATTGACCAATATTGGCCTCAACATACGCAATATTCCCACAACATACCTTATCATTCCAACCCTCCTCGACAGAGCGATCTACTCTGAAGCATCCCTCCCTCCTCACCCAAAGATCTTCACTTCTCCTCCCGCGCTATCGGCGCCAACCTGCCTCTACTGAATGAGATAGGATCAGCAACCTGACACAATCCAAAACGAACCACATGCCACGATTTCAACAGACAACCACGCCGCTCCCTCCAAGTCACAGCGGCCGTATAGACAACAAGAAACTAGCGACTCCCTTACCACGACAGCCACAGCACTCGATGATCCCTCATATGTCTGCGATTAGCTGCAATCTGAACGATTCCCCCTTACCTCAAGACACCCGATGCCGCTCAAAACCAATCAACTAGTCAAAGGACCCGGACAACAACGAACGACACAGAAAGAACAACAATGAAAGGTTTGCATACCTAGAACGATTGCCACTTCCGATAAAATTCACTCTACATCGACACTTTATCCAGCAGCCACACCACCAGAAATACCTTGATACTACTTATCAGTCCCACAGTGTTAGATAGCTACGATTCTTGTGGGGGGAGGAGCATGGTTGGCACTAGCGGACAAGGAGGCAAGGCAGAATCTTCGCTTGGTATGCACAGGAAACACCAAGGAAAGCAGAAATTCGAGCGAGGAAGAGAGTTAAGGAATTGATTCGCAGCGCATGGCCGGTTGGTCAGCAAGTGCGGCAGCGGCAAAGCAGGAGCACGGATGAGCGATTATTGGCAGACATGTGTGAAAAACCTACGATTGAGCTTCAGATCTTCATGATGGAAGCAGTGAGCGCCAGTGTCAAAGAAGTGATGGCACCTCTGACTCACAGCATCGACATTCGCAATCTCGACCAGCGGCGACAGTTACGGAGTCCCCCGATAAACAGCTCAACACTGATCATTCGGGCATCGACGGCCTTATGTCCTTCCGATACACCACCAACAAAACACTTCCCATTAGCCTTCAAGGGTGAGTACGCCCAGGATCCCTCGGTAACTCCAGCGGCCGCGCTACTGTCGTCCATCAGAATTCGGATTCAGTACCTGGCATGGTCCAGGGAATCGTTGAGCCAGCTTCTCCTGCACGATGGCGAGCCCAGGAATTATTACATCGAATCAAGCGGCTAGGCAAGAGACGAACCTGCGTGTAGGATGAAGTAGATTCGGGAGGACAAGACCGTTGACATTCGGTTGAAGGCCATGATGTCAACCCCGCGTCAACGACGTTGGGCCTCAAAAGAGAGCTTGTCGTATGTGCTCTCGGAGCCCTGGAGGATTTGACTCGCAGTGCAGCACGTCTGAATGTAAAAGATCACTGCTTCACCGTCGCCAAAGTCGGTCTTGATACAAGCCAACAACGCAAACTCTTGGCTTTGGTTGAGACTCGGTTCGTCTGATCGGTCCCGTCCTCGCTTTAAGGCCACATCGCCACACACTTGCAGCACACACTATCCGCACTGCCGGGTGAATGGCAGGCAGGACTGATATAAGCGGCTACCTCTGCCACTCGCGCACCGACAATGTTACCAACTCAAGGGATCCTTCCCTCAAAACCATATTTCGCGCAAGATCGAGTCGTCGGTGGGTTAGCAGCCTGCTCGAAAATCACAAAAGGTGCATCAAAACATTCAGCGCTGCCGAGAACAACGGAAACCCGCAACGTCTTCGACACAACAGGACGAGGTGCAGCTCAATAACGAATTCGACGGCATACGGTAGCGACTTGCGACGCCACTCATTGCCAATTGATCTCGCATGCGTGGCTTGAGGCTTCACGCAAGGTCTACATAAGTCAACTCTGGATCACACAGCACAAAAGACCAGCAACTACCATTCGCACACCGATCAAGAGCGAACAGATTTTAACAGCTCCAAACGTTCCACGAGCGCGGCTACGAACGCCGATAACTGTCTTAGCACCCGTCTCATCAAGCCTTGCCTCCTACTTGACTGGTGCAAATCACCCAGCGCATTCATCAATTCGACATGCCGTGCACTTCCTATGCAGTCAGTCTCAGCCCACTTGCCAGCAGCGCCTCAAATACAACCTCGCAACATCAGACTCCCTTGTGGTCCAGCCGGCCGAATTACACCAGCTCACTCAACAAGGTTCCACGAGCTTCGGAGGCGTCGCTACTGGGTATCCGAATGTCCTCAATAGTACGTAAATACCTAGTTCCATAGATCGCTTCGAATGTGACGCATTGACATCATGTAGACGCGCGTATTGGAGATGCCACAATGTTCGATGTGCGCGGTCAGACTAGAGCTCGCTATAGTACCAGTGACACCCTGTTGCTCACAAAGCTTGAAACTTCGAAGTTTGTGGGTAAGGTAGTAGGTATTTCAGTCCCTCGAGCCTGTCAGTCAGAGTCAATAGGGACTGACTACATCAGACTCGTAAGGTACGCTTCCTCGTGTGCGTTGCAGAGATTCATGTTCGGGTCCAGATCGTGCGTGGAATGGCTACCGGCTTGATGCGTTCGGCGGCAGGAACTCGCACAAGCTTCAAGTTTGCACTAGCTTGGATCATGTCCTTCAACGTGATGGGTTGCCCGCAGGTCTCATCCTTGAAGAGTAGAGAAGCTTGCCGGATGGATTTGTGATCCGTCCCCGGATTCTGCACTGATACCTACTCTCGGATGCGGTATGGCGCAGCTCATTATAAATACCATCCTAGCATCTTTCATGGGAAGTACCTTCAGGTAGCGGGCTGATGGTTGCTATGGAAGCCTGAATCCTTGGGGGACACCAAGAGAACGCCGATAGACACTCCACGAGTTGGGAGGAAGTTGAGAGAGTGCCTCTGAGCGTGCCCAATTGACAATTTTGGCCTATACTACGGCTTCAGAGGGACAGATGCGCGAAATAGTGAATATCTTCTGACAACATCAGAAAAGATCACTCTGATGAGTCCACTACTAGGTACTGAGCAGACCATAGGTATGTCACGGACGCTCAAAAGAAACGAGGATCTACTCCGCGTTAAGATCAGCCGTGTGGAGCAACAAAACTTCGACTCCATCATCCATCAATTAATGATGCGCGCCTCCATGCTAGTCGTATTCATCAGCAGTCTGGACCCAGTGCACTGGATGCGAAACCGACGATAGTAAGTTCTACCAAGCTTATTGCTTCGACGTTGCAATCGTAGCCTTTGATCTCTTCCACAAGATGAGAGCGATACATCCATAGGAGTTATTTCGGTGCGAGTGCCCCACCATTCATGTTTCTTCTGCATGTACGCTGGGTAGTAGTGTGGAACGCAAGTAAACGGTCATAACTGTCGTTGTTGCCGCCTGTGAGGTGCGACGGGTCCCGAGTGAGTGTTTTGCATGCTAGTCGGACTTGCTGATAGAGTGGCAGCGGCAGCGGCTGGGTCTGTGGGCTGGGTCCAAGATGGCTTGCTTAAACAGAGTGATCCCTACAGGCTTCACGCGGCGCCTGCTGCACTACTTACTGATGGGATCTTACGGGGAGACAATAATGGATACCCCAACACGGCTCACTCTCCGGCTGGACAGCTGGACTACTTCGAGATCTGTCCTAGTTTCCCTATACCCAACTGAGATGTATAGTCGTGGACATCTACATTAATTGCAGTAGGTAAGGTACCTTTCAATTTGACCTAAATCCGATAGGAGAACGATTGTCGATTCAAGCAGCCCGCGCCAAGTAGTCTGTACGGGCCGGCGAGCGACTGGAGTTCACGCCAAGGAGCTCGATCTGGCTTCTATGGATACACTGCAGGCGCAGAACGGTCAACTAGTACCTATCTAGCGCGGTACATGCAAGGAATGACTCAACAGCCCGTTCTTACACGGTACGAATCCTCGCAGAGTAGGTATTGCAGAGCAACATGTCAGTCGTGTCATCACCAATATGCATGCACCCCTCACCATCAACGGACGGCACACTCTTCTGCCACGCATGCGGATGCTCGACCAAGACCAATGCTAGAAAGTCGGACCCAGAGAATTTTGCACAACTTGGAAACAGACGGAATTCGAGCAATTGACATGACCGCAAGTGCATTCCAGTATCTTTGATCTACTAGTAGAGGACTAGGTATCTATTAGCGTAGGTCACGAGCCCACCAGGTACTGGCTATGTACACTCCTACAAGGCATCGTGAAATTCACCATCTACTGTGCGAGATCGATCAAGTTGTCGCTTTTATTCCCGTGTCGACATGCGACTGCAGACGGGTTGGTGGCTGCACAGCATGCACACTCCGCACGACAAACAACAGCGATAGCACCGTGAGTATCACCTAGTGAATCGCCAGACACCGCAACTATTCGCGATCGAAGGTGAGTTCCAATAGGTCTGAAGACGAAAACATTGGAACGCTGTCTTATTTTTGTATTGTCTAGGTCCTAGCACCAGAGCAATCAAAACTTTGTAGTAGACGTGTTACCAAGCCGACTTAGGAGAGAGGCCCTATAAGGTATGGGGCTTAGGAGATGGCGCGCGCTAAATAAGTCAGATACTAATTAGACCTTCAGTACAGTATGTCCTAGACTGACAGCACTTCTGGAGACCTTTCCAGACCATGTGCGCACGTGAAGATCGCTTCGACGGTATATCAGCCGTGCCAGTACCTACGTTGTCCTGTCCTAAGTGTTCTCTCAGTCATCTTCTCGTTCGTTTGTACCTAGTAGTACTAGTAGTTTCTTGCATAATGTTGACGGTCTCGTAGAACGCCCAGGTTGGGGTCCTCATGTGTGCGTGAAAGACCTCCCAACTGCTCTCACATGCTAATCAGCGTATTCAACTACACGACCTCACAGAACCTGGACAGAGTGACATGCTTCAGGATGCCTCTGTACAGGTCACTAGTAGGTACCTGTCAACGTCTGATTTGATGTCAAAATTGGCCGTAAATACAGAGTTGATCATAGTCACCTCAGGTCGCAGCGCTACATTTCGACTTCAATGGTTCATGCGCTCATGTTTGGGGATTTGAGACTACCTAGTAGCATTGTACCTACCGCCCTGGCTCGTGCTGATCCGGAGAACATCGGCGAACCAAACCCAGGGCGTCAATCAAATCTTTCGGTCGTGTAAGGGCTGATCGACACGGGCGACGCGCGAGGCATGCCCTTAAGAGTTCACAGGGATGCGGTCACAGTCTAGTTCCCAAGATTGCTCATCGTGCGCTTCACATCTGTGGCACTACCTACCTACTTCTTAAGAGATCTGCGTGCCTTACTCTAGCAGTCGAGACAGCCATGTCAACTAGAGACTTGTGAACGAACTGCTGAACATCATTCTTGCAACCTTCCGATCTCTCGTGCTGATCGAAGCATGGGTTTCCAGGCTAATGCGATGACAGTCGTCTTGATGGTTCCTCGTAAGCGGTGGCATACCTATTAGCTGTCTTCTTTTGGACGGACCCGATGACCGAGGAGTCGGGACTGCAACGCAAGGTAACGATTCTCGTTCAGAGTGAGCATCCTAGAATCTAAGAGCTTATTCGATGCCGTACCGCAGCGTACGAGTGTGCTTCTCACAGGCTGATCAATGCAAGATGCTCATCTGGTCTATCTCGCCTCTTGCCCTGCTCGCCCTGGGGTGCGTCGGTTGCTCCAAACTTCAACTTGATCCACTACTGTATTGCTGCTGAACCCATTCGCCGGGTGTTGAGTTGGTACTCCTCTGTTCAGACATAGTACCAGGCTAGATGCTCGAAGCCTAGGACTTCTTGGCTCGATACTTCTTGCTTCGAAGTCGAACTCGCGAGTAAGAAACCCAATCCTCGCTCCGCCTCGAAAAAGTTGGACTATGCCGCCATGTGGCATAAGTTCTCGGAGCAGACCATGATCCGCACCTCTGCGTCCCTTCCGTCGCTAGCACATCTGGGTCTGCCTGCCAGTACCCTTCTCCCACGAGCACGAGGTAGTAGTACTGCCCTCTGCGGTTGAAGGCGGATCATTGATGAACCTATCACCGCCCTGGTGGATGCCGCCCACGAATTTTTAACTCAAATTGGCAGATTTGGGCTGCTAAAGCTCCTGTTTGAGACATAGAGCAACAATGATGATACCTTACTGTAAGTTAGCGACAACTCCAGCTCAGTCGGACAGTCCTAGGTAATTTGCCCAATGAGTTACCAATCTCTGGTGGTTCACCACGGACAGATGAGGTTGTCGCTGCAGGGACTGACAAGAGACTCGGGATTGGTGTGCCACAAACACCCTCTCACGGCACTCCTCATCAGCAACTATCCTCCGCGCGCCATCATCCACTTGATCTCCCATGTCCCTCACGTGCTCGATCTGCATTGATCCGAGGCTCGCGCTGATATTCCGGTCGGTCTTCTCGATGACACACGTGCGTCACGTTGAATTTTTGAAGTTGGACATGATACCTAACGCCATAAGCTGGCCGATGCTCCAGCATACCCAAGGTCGTCTTCCAACGATCCTTGTCTCGTTGGTGCTCAATCATCTGCTCATGTTTAGCGTCATATTCATGGATGCACACGCGACTCGTTCTTGTGGGTTAAGATCTCCGCTAGTTAGGACCAGTGGTTGCAGGAAGGGAAAGTACTAAAGCCAGTCGCTGCATGGTGCCAAGGTACGCAGAGTCCAGGCTCGGATATAGAACGGAGCGGAGTCACTTGAACTTGTGAAGTAAGGCAATGGGCCTCCAGAGCCTCATCTTGTAGTGCTTCAGCTTCGCCATACTGGCGTCGATGCGGCGATCAGTGAGTCGTTTCTGAGCTTGCTGCAACTGCCAACGCGTCGACGTACCTACATCCCATGCCTGCCACTAACATTGCGCACGTCAAATTACGGGTTACAAAAGAGGAGAGAAGCTTGTTTTACGCAACGATTGCTGTTCTGTCGACGATTGTACAATCAATTGTCGGCGTGGTGAGCCCAGGAAGCGTAGGTCATTGATCGAAATCCAAAATGAAACACCGTCTTTCGGTTCACCGAACCTTGGGTCGTGGTCTCAAGGGACCACGTTCTCATACTTGCCCACGCTGAGATATATTCGTCTATGCTAGTATTTGATCCATATCAGCCTCTACGTAAGAGAGTCAAGTCTAGATCAGTATAGAATTAGGGTAGAGTTGAGCGCAAATCAAAGCAAAATTACAGTTAGATCGAGGCTAAACTAACACTGTGCTAAGGTCTAACTAAGATATCAGGACTTGTTAGATCCGAGATATCTGGCTACAGTATCCTTGACTTGAGTCATCGCATTATGAACATCAGGTATACATTAGACAGGAGTCAACAAAACCTGACTACAGCGGCCTCCAGAGCTTGATCACCTGTAGTAATTCTACTGGCTCTTGATATTCATTCATGCCTTGTATGTATACAGCTCAATGACCGGACTAACCCCTTAAATGAAGCAACGCGCTCCTAGAGGTTGCGTATTCGAGCCACCTACAGGCAGGAGGTAACTTGGACTGAAGACGCCTTGTTCTCCTGAGACGAGGCAGCCTGGTCTTGGCGTTTCTACTGTAGATTGCTGCCGCGGCGGATCTGCCCGGGTGCGGCGACAGCCGCCAAAGGCCCAGAGTGGCACCGCTTGGTTTTCTGCTCCGCCCGAGCAAGAACCCCGCACAACTGCACGTAGCATCCAGCCCATCTTCAGGCACCACACGCGATGAGGCGCAGTAGTGCCTGCGGGCAACAGCCCACCTCAACCATGTTCGAAAACCTTTTCCTGCCTGCGACCGTTGGCGCCTGTCTCTGCCATGAACGACAGCGAGATCGATGGACCCTCTCTCGGCCCTTTCGCTTGCCTGCAACGTGATTCAACTTGTGGAATGGTCAATCGAAGGTGCCAGAACCTGCAAAGAGCTCTGCGATAATGGGAGCCTTGATGACAACAATCGGGTCGAGAAGTATACCCTAGAGGTTGCTGCCGCAAACAAAGAGGTGCAGACGGCTTTGCAAAGCGCGAAGTCATCGGGGGGTACCACAAGGGTGCAACGCATCGCCCAAGATGCGTCGTCGACCGCCAATGAGCTCAAGATCGTACTCAACAGGCTGAAGTTGTCAAAGTCACAGGGCATCAAAAAGATCGGAGGCGCCTTCAAGACTACGCTGAAGACTCTGATAAGTAGCGGCACAATCAAAAAGCTCCAACAAAGACTTGAGCTGCAGGAGAAGGCATTGCGGTCCACCATTTTGAAAGACTTGTAGTAAGTCCTGACCACCTCGTTGCGTGCCCCGATAATCGCCGCCTCAGGGCTAGATCGATGAACTGACTATGCTCAGCATCAAGATCGGTGAGAATGAGCAATCTAGAAGGCAAGAGTTTCAGAGCCTGTCACAGGCCCAGCAAGATGTCATCACCCGCGTCTTAGAAGGCCAGAGGCTTCTGTCGAAAGAGCTCAGTAACGCAATCGTTGCTTCAGAGGCCAAAATAACATCAAGATTGACCGCTCAAGATGTTCAGCTAAGTCGAGCCGCCGAACGACAAGCACTCCAGATAGCCTTGCGCCGTGAGAACGAACTCAGCGAATGCAAAAGACGTCTGCTGAAGGCCCTCGCCTTTCCTGAAATCAACCAGCGGCGAAACATGATTGAAGGACGAATCGATGATTTCGGCCATACCCTTGTTTGGATTTTCGGTCCTCCTGTCAGGCCAGATACTCCGGAAAGCATTCTGTCGCTGAACACTGCGAATGAGAGCGGGACCGACGAAGCACAGGACTCTGATCGCTCGGCAACGAGCCCCGCACTTCCGACGAGCACCCAGGACGAGGCTCCTCAAATCGCGTTGGAGAGGCCTCCTTCGAACGACGAGACAAGGCAATCAGAAGAAGGGGTGAGGACAAGATCTCCGTCGCCCGCCTCCCTGCCTGGCACGCCTGGTTCATTCCGATCTGTTACCCCTCCCCTGCCTCCGACACTGCCACACTCATTCGTCGAATGGCTTGAGGGAGATGACGACCTGTTCTGGATCTCGGGCAAACCGGGTTCAGGCAAATCCACGCTCATGGATTTCATATATTACAGAATGCAACCTGAGCAGATCGGCCATTCGCATTTGCAGCAGTGGGCCGGTCCGAGGCCTCTCGGAGTTCTCTCGTTCTTCTTTTTCCGGCCCTCTACTACCTCTTTGCTTCGGACAATCGAAGGATTCTGGAGGGCGCTTTGCTTTCAGATTCTCGACATAGACCAGACCCTGGCTGATATCGCTCGTGAGAACAGCGATGGGAATGTTCCGTTGAATTTACGGTCTGCTTTGTTGCCCAACGGATCCAGTATGGAGTCATGGACAGACAAGGAGCTGCAGGCCTGGTTCAATTATCTCATAGAGCATTCTTCTTTTGCCTACTGTCTTCTTGTCGATGGTCTGGACGAGATGGAAGGCAATCGTCAACGACTACTTAACGTCATCCTGGATCTCTGTCAGACAAACTCGAACTTGAAGATTTGCAGCTCTAGCCGACCGGAGAGTCCTTTCCTCGCAACCCTAAGACAGTTTCCTCATTTGCTACTCCATGATCTCAACGATAACGACATCTTCCAGGACTGCTCGCGGCGGCTCGTTGGAACCAAAGCCGAGAAATATATATCGCAAATTACACGCCGTGCCGAAGGAGTTTTCCTTTGGGCGCACCTCATCTCTTCGGACCTTGCGGAGGCAGCTCGGGAAGGTGAAGACGAAACAAGCCTGGACCTTCGATTCAAGGAGTGTCCGGACGAAATGACCGATCTCTTCAAGCACATGTTGCAACGGCAAGCAAAGTTCTACTTGAAGTACCCGAAGCCGTACCTTCGGCTTGTAGATTTTGCGTCCAGTATTGATCGCGACACCTCTATTTTCGAGCTTCTTGTTGCCACTCTACCCTCCGAACGCAGCCCACACTGGCCATCCCTTACTGGGAGATTCGACGATGGTTATTTGTCATATCTCGAGGAGCAGCTCGAGGGGCTCGGCCCAAGGGTCGAAGCCGCTTGTGCCGGTCTTGTCCAATGCATGCCAACAAAACAGACCGGGGCCGGTGTAGTATGGGGCGAAGACATTCCACCTCAGTACCCGCGCATGCAGTTTGCCCTCAACTCCAGAGTCGCTTTCGTCCACCGTAGCGTGCAGGACTTCCTACACGAGGACGAGGCAGGTACACAATACTTTGCCAAGTTCGAGTTGTCGGACGACCAGGCCGCCGGAAGATTAGTCCAGGGCGCAGCAGCAACCCTCTTCATCGACGAAACCAAGCTCGATAAGGGTGTATTTGATCGCCAAGTCATGCATTATCTCGAGGCAATGACAGATGAGGGCCGCAATATGACCACAATTCCCGTGGTCGACGCTTTCTTTAGACAGTTGACTCGACGCTGTCTATCGAAAACCAACGACGAGGAGGTCAGTCGTCTGGCTCAGTATATGGGCGCTCCGGACCTCCCACCATTTGAGGATATCGCTCTCGCCTATACGTCAATGCATACGCTCGACGGTTTTGTGCGTGCTTACGTTGGGGCCTCGGAAGTCAAGCTTAGGGACACGGCCGCTGCCTATGCTCTGTGCACATATCTCAACTCTGCCTGGAATCGATTCCGCGGGGACCTGGTCTCGACAGTAATCACAGACCTAGACCCGCTGAAGGAATACACCTTCGCATATCACGGTACTGGTCCCCCACAAGACAGAAGTGACAGTCTTGGCATTGTTTGCACACGTCCACTCGTCGATCATGTGCTTGTTGCCTACGCTGGAAACATTGGCCCAGAGTACGAATTGGATTTTCTAAGGTTTCCAGCACATTTCTTCGACTGTGGAGAAACTGGCATGCATAGTGGCCATGTAGAAGGCTGGCTTCTGGGCCATAGTCGAACCATCAGAGGGGCATATCCCATTCCGGACAACGATTGCAACTTCATGAAGGAGAAAATCGAAGAGTGGACGATCTTGGTTTTTAGCATTCGCATCCAAGATGTCTTCAGGGGAGATTTATTTCCCGTTAAGATTACGCGTTGGAAACCGAGCGGCACGAGACGCTTTCTTGATCTCAGGGAGGACGTGGTGGAAAGATTTCGGCAAGCCCACAGTCGTGGATCATGGGAGTCCCTCGGCAACGATTTCTTCCAGAACTTGACGGACAGCTATAACGATCTCGTCTTGGAACTCAATTCAGAGGAAAGAGAGAAGATTCTCCGCGGAGAACGGTCGTGGATTGAGTCGTCGTTAGATGTGACACATACGCCGAACAATGCTTATGGCCGGTCCAGCACTCTTTACGAAATGTTACTGGGACTTTCGTCTGGTGGGCCAATTCCGGGTTCAATCGGTGGTGATGATTTGAGAATCCCAAGCAGTTGGGCAGAGTATGGACAACGAGGGAGGCGAGGAAGGGGGCGTTTGCGCAAGCTTGAATATCGATCCAACTCGCCATCGCCATCGCCATCAATATAATCAGCGCCGAGATTTGATCTGCCTACCAGGCGTTCAGTTGCAGCTTGTGACCTTTCCGACAGTACTCCTTTGGAGCAAGAATGGGCAGAGATATTTATAGCCGACCCGGTAAGCTCCCGTGCCCTCCTCGGCTAGCTGGCCTCACACTGACACTGCTTGCTGCAAGATGCTAGCTGTACATCATAAGTGAATTGCCTCAGCACCATCACTTCCAACGGAATGAATGCGGAAGTCTTTGAATAGCCGGAGATCAGATTCCCGTCATTATGCATTACTCTACATCAATTAATCTCAATCAAGCCTGGACCAAAAAGTGTCTTTGCGGCGACTGATGTGATATTTGGGAAAGGTCCCGGGCCTTCTACAACCGCCGCAATCGTCAGACCATTCATGAGAAGCTTGGTGTATGGAAGTGGCGAAGAGAATTTGACCACCCCATCACTACCAGGCTTGCCGCCTGTAATTGGCTGGACGACCGGCACATTCTGCTGATTGATGTACACCAGAGACAGACCATCAGCGTTACCACCATTGGGCTTGAAAGAGAACTTGAGATCCTGGTCCTTGGGTTGAATTGGATTTGGCGTGAGGACATCCAATTTGCCGAAGATTTTGAGGTCGATGGTATTGCTGTTAGGACAGGACTAACGAGTTAGCTTGGTACTCGTTTCAAGGAAGGAACTTACGCCAGGCACAACAAAGTTCTGGTTCAGTGCAGAGAATGCAAAGTCTCGCAGCGAGGCCGTCAAGAATGGCAAAGCAGATGGCAACTTCCCGAGCAAATCCCGATAGAAGCCATTCTGCTCACCTTCTTGACCCAACGAAGCAGTGAAACCGCGAATGTTTGCGGCGTCACCATTCTGACCGGCAACCTGAATCCGTCAGCAACGTTCAAGACAGCTATACCCGACGTACCACCGAAATGTCGGCCAGTGTGCCCAATACGACATCGGTGAATGTGGAGGCGAGGAAGATGGCGTCGTGGAAATTGTCGACGCTTGCCTTGTACGAGCAAGCCTGGATTGGTCCCGCATTGGCTCTTGCCAGAGCACCATTGGCGTTCAGCGCATGCAGTTCCTCTTGAGCTTGCACCGCAGTCAGGGTGTTGATGACCTTCTGTTTGAATCCCTGGTCTTGGAACCCGTAACCTGCGACGCCCTCGGTTACATTCTTCAATAGCTCGGTGAAATAGAAGGTTTCAAAGAGCTCGTTGAAGGCAACCAGGCGAAGCGACGTGAGTGTCTCGCTGGATGGGGCTTTGGCGGGAGGCGGTGCGTTCGACAGTGTACCCCGAGCCGCGGTATTGATTTTGGTCAAGGCATCGGATGGGTTCGGAATATTGGGGAAGCCGTTATCGAGCGAGAAGGGATCGTCGCTCACCTCCTTCGGAGCGCCAGGGACGCCTTGCGAGTTGTCTGGTGGTGACCAAGCTCCAGAGTCTCCTGAACCTCCCGGAGTTGGAGCGTAGGTCTGTTTCGGCGGAGGTTGCGCCGCATTATATGCTGAAGCATAGACCGAGCGGTCTCCGTAGTGGAAGTCCCGACCCTCGAGGGGAATGGCAGAAGCCAAAGTAGCGAAGGCAGCCAGCCCCCAAATCAACTGCATGGTGTCAAACGATGGGATGGAGAACAAAAGCCCATCGCCTGGGGACGGGCGACATATAAAGATCATGGCCGTGTTGCGAGGCTGATGGCTTTGTCATGTTCACAACAATAGCTCCATCAATCTAAAAGTAAGCGAACGAGCATGAATGGCGTTAGACATAAGACGCCTCGACGCTTTGTCTTCAGCATTTATGCTTGAGCTGACTGAAAAGGCTGGGTTAGTGCTGACATACGACAGCCAATGTTAGTGTTCAAATCTTGGGCACCAAACCACTTCAAGCACTTTCCTCCTCATCAGTCCAAATGTAGGTGGTCGGTGTTGGCCCTCACCTTACCCATCGTTTGGTTGCCCCCAACCTCCAAGTAGTCGTAGTGCAGAGAGAAAATCCTGATGAATAGCACGCTGAGACAGACTCCAGAATAGCTTATCGGCTCCGCATCGCATACGGCTCGTTCGCATGGTCACGAACGATGGGGATATCGATATTCTCATCACAGTTACTTGGCAGACTGAATGAAAAAGCTCAAACTGGAGACTGTTGTTGAAATATGAACTTTAAGCCTCAGTGCTTCTCGGAATTCACATTCGAACAGAGGCCATGGCTAACAGGGCTATCCGTCGAACAGCAGCGTCGCGTGATGATATTGCGAACCACGGAATTCGGCATACCCCCTCAATCTGATCTGACGAGCGATTGGAGGCAAACTATTCCGACCCATCGTCGACATCGACAAACCCCGAGGATCTGTTCTTCAACAACCACTTCTCATCCTCGGTGTACTGCTCCAGACCTGTGTTCTGATCCCATCCCTCTCTGATATCCATAACAACTTGCTTGGCCTTCCGGACACAGTCGTTGACTCCCACTGCGCCTTGATACCAGGGACCAGCCACTTTCAGCCTACCCTCGAAGCCTGGTATGAGCACCTCCTGGTGAATCTTGGCCATATAATCTCGGTATCCCACAGGATATTGTGGGATACAGTCCTTCTGTAGCCTAGCTTTGGCAACCTCTGGCTCTTCTTCGATTTTCAGGTGGCGCCGTAAGACACTTTTCGCCATATCGATCGCTTCTTGTTCCGAAGGATAGTCACCGTCTTCCCATCCATCCCACCAATGCCCTCCTAACATCACACCGAATTTTGAGCCTGGAACAGTGTCTTGCCCGAGTTTGACCTTCGATACCGGCGGTTGATTGGCCTTGTCCTTACGCCAAAGCGCCACAGCCTCATCATTTTTCTTGAAATCGATTTCCATGTCTTGTCGATACGTCTCGAAGGCCGACCGCATCATTTCGATCTCGGATCGTTCAGCATCGTCAGTCGCCTTCTCCAACCGCTCATCTAATTTTCTTGCCTCATTAGCATAATGTTCCCTCTCTTTGGCCCCGTGGTCCTCAATCTCTTGCATACGTTTCTCCACGTCTTCCACTGTTTCTTCAGCCACGTCATAACTGGAAGTGAGATTATGAGCAAATATAACCCCAAGTGCTCGTTCAGGATTTTGCTCAAGAGGGACCGATCGAGGTATGAGATATCCAAAGCCCTCGTGTTCAGGAGCAAGCACCTGTGACCTGTACCAGAGGTTGACAACCATCACAGACACGCTCTTGTCCACAGAACTGAAAGTCTCACATTTGCGGCCAATCTCGGGTGATGAGCGAATGATTGATCTCATCGTCCGTGGTGCTAATGTGGAGATAACGTAATCGTAAGGTTGAGGGTTCTTTTCAGACGGATCTTTGACCATCACCTTCTGTGTATCCTTGTCGTGGTACAGCCAGTCAACAGGAGCGTTGGTCTTGATCGTGACTCGGGGCGCTCTCTCCAGGCCAGCTCTCAGTTTTCGAGTGATGTAACTCATGCCCTCGGACCACGTAATGACACTGCTTTCTTGGAATGCGGCCAGCACCGGTGAGATTTCAGTCCGATTGGCGGGGCCTATTGGGTTCACATTGCGAAATTTGGTATCCTCGTAGGTCAGGAGCTGGTTTCCGCGGAAGAACATCTCAGCCACCTCTGCCAATATGCCCTGGCCGGTCTCGTGCCCTCGAATGTCCGAGTCTCGCATCTCAAGGTACCATAGCGATGGTAGTAAAGTTCTGGCACTGAGCTTGTAGATGTCTCCGGCATATATACCGTGCATCACAGCAGACGCCAGGTTATCTGCAACTTCCCGCCCAAACCTTCTGGAGAGAAAGTCACCGACAGACTCATCTCGTGCTTGTCTTGATCGTGTACGTTGAAAAGGCTCCGCCAGGATCCCGTTAGGGACACCTTGGAAGATAGGTTCTGACCATAGGGAGCGTACGAGGTCGTAGGTATCGGAGATAAAACTTCCAGATCCACTCGGCATGCGAACAAGGTGATCTGGGTAGTAGACAAACCGATTGCGGGCTAAATTCGAGCGTTTCGAGAAAGCAAGCAGTGAGCAATCGGTGCGTCGATCTTCGAGGAAGCTTCCCAGGAGGTGTAGTGTGGCCCATCCGGCTCCTTGAATTGAAGGGCGCAGTGTCCTAGGACCCCATTCGAAGAGAATCTCGCCGCCATCTACTTGCACGATCTCCGTGTCAATCCAGCCACCAAGCCTGTCACTTTTCTCGTAGAGGGTGATGTTCGCGTCCGGTATGCATCTTGAGAGTTCGTAAGCGGCTGTGAGGCCAGTTACACCCCCTCCCAATACAGCGATATCTTTTGCGGCGGGGTTCGGATGCGCTCGTGGGATGAAGGAATGCGGTAGTAGGTATGGGAGCTTTGGTTCGTTGAATCGAAAAGTCGAAGAAGTGAATGGACGCGACCAAGCTAAGGTCGCAATGTGGTACCGATGAAGCTCACTCGTGGCATGACGGCGAGCTGCGCTGCCGACACCGAGGAGCATATCCGGGAAGCAGAACAACGCATCGGGGTGGTGCTCTACATTGAGCAGGAAAGTCTAGAAGTTGTGGTTTGGTAATGTATCTGAGTTAAAAAGTATTATCTCCGGCAGTTCTGTGTGACGAGGCTCCGTGGTGTTCACAAGGCTGAGCCTCACGCGGGGGTATTGCCTCTGCGTCCAGGCACGAGAACTTCAGGACTCGCCAGGGACTCGATGGATTTTCCCTTGATCTGGGAGGCAACATTTCCATCGACCGAGATCGCTGCCTCGAGACACGTCTTGCGCCTACGCTTCATGTCATGCATCTGGCTGACATCGGTATAGGCATAGCGACTCGAGCCCCTGGTTCCTTCTCGCTTGGGACAGTGGCGATTTGATCCTTCCCTCAAAGGAAGCTTCCAAGAGAGCCCATCAGATCCTCAGGAAGTGTGCGCGGGGGGTAGACGAGGCGTGCATCTCATGGTGCTTATATATAGGGCTTGGCGTAAATCTGCACTCAGCCGGTCGCTGGGGCCACATCATACTGTCCTTCGTCCAGGTCAGATCCATCGAAGCCTAATTTCTTCAAATCACGGACAAGCTCTTCCTCCTTGCTGATCTTCATGAGTTGATCGGTAGACAATTTTTCCCCGGCGGCTTTCTTAGCCTTCAGCTCACGCACGGCTTTTAGCTTCTTCAGAGCATTTCTGATCTTTTTTTGACTGTCCGCATCAGTATTGACATCGGCAGATTCACTGGTGGCAAGTTTGTCTGGATTTCGCCAGTTCTGTTTCGCTTTCCCCTCCGCCTCTAGTGATGCATCCTTCATAGCTGAGGAAAGTTGTTGATCCTCGTGGCCTTCGGTCGCTGCCTTTCTTCGAGCAGCCTCCCTTCGTTTCGCATTCTTGCTTTTAGCCTCGCTGTCGGCCGGCTGAGGATCAGAATCAGCCCCCAGCACACCACCTTTACCACGATTCTTCCAGGCTTCAGCGCTGCGGTTCTTATAAGTTTCGACATCTTCGGGTGGCCGATACCCGGGGCGAACACGGATTTCTTTCCGAGTTGATCCATCTGCTCGCCGTGAAGATGGGATGAAGGAAGCACCGTCAGCACCAGTCTGGATGCCAGACTTGGCTGGCGATGCCATATCGGTCGACCCACACTCTGGATCTGTCAGATTATTATTACTTCGGAAGTGTTCAAAAGGTTGAGCAAGAGTCTGCACCATGTAAGATGCGCACCACAGCCAGAAATGCAAGCATAAGCGGTGGAAAGTTGTCAGTCAAGGCAAGGAAGAAGGTGGTTGCCAAGCCCGGTCGTCTTCTCGGCAAACATTCCACTTTCGGATCATGCCGCGGAGCCAATCACAAGCTGAGCAATATTGAGCTCCTGGCCGACTGCTGAACTGCTCTCACCACTGCACGAATCTTCCACGCTCACCCAAAACCACTCCGGGCACCTTCGGTCAATACACCGACAAGATGTCGCTAGTCGTTAGTCTTCCGCCCCGTGTCGTCTGGACAATCGCTTACCGCAGCAGAGTCGGTTCTCGCAGGGAATTTTCAAGTAAGGTCGATCGGAACGAGACGATGCATCGCAGTACTGATCAAGATAGTGGCGTCTTCCGCCGAAACTATGTCTTCCTATCCACCGTGTTCGCCGGAGCTTTCGCGTTTGAGATGTGAGTCTGCGGATTTGGGATTGCGATTGCCATGGCGAGGCTGAACAATTCAACAGGGCTTTCGACACTGGCACAGATCTGGTTTGGAACTCAATAAACAAAGGCGTACGTCTGGACCTTATTTGTGGCTATCAGAGAAAATCTAACACACTACAGAGACAATGGAGGGACATCAAGCACCGATACATGACCCAGGAGGAAGATGAAGAATAATGCCTGCACCTGATGGATTGATACAGTAATCAGAGATCATCCGAGAGTCACGAGGGCATCGGAAGCATACTCGAAGAATTCGCGGGCTCTGGGATTGTACATATAGCGAAAACGGCGTCAATGCTGCCGCGGATGCGCCTGAGATGATGCACTTCGTTCAAGCTTGGCGGACCTACCCACCAGGCTAAGTGCCATGCACCCCTCGTCTTGATTCCCGTCGACTCTTTTACAGACCTCTCATTATCGCTTACTACGTGATTGTAACTGAATACGGCTTCGTCCGTCGCAAACCCTCATCAGTTCATCTGCTAGTCACGTTGCGCCACCCCGCCACTCTCCACGGGTGACGCAACTTTGACATCCGCTGGACAAAGTCCCGTCTATCTACACGAACATCCTACCACATCTTTGAAAGTTCAGGAGCTCCAAGATGGTCTTTGAGTCTCCCCCAAGATGACTTCTACACTCACCGACCTTGATGAGAAACTCCGCCGGGCCCTTTGTGACCATCCCCGGCATTTCGACAACAGATTTACCGCCGATGCCAGAACCAACCTCTTCGAGACACTTTTTCGCGCTCTCACAGCCGACCGACCGGAATACCTGAGAGCGTTATTCCCGAACGGATTCCCCGACTCCTACAAGTTGCAAGATGCCCAAGATGTGGAAGAGGAGCCTGAATATAGCGCTAGTGCTCGTGGGACCCTATGTGGCCACATCTTTAAGCCAGCCGAGGTAACATACCACTGTGAGACTTGCACAGATGACCCAACAGCCGTTCTATGCTCTCGTTGTTTTGCTGCGAGTGACCATGATGGCCACCAGCTCAATATCAGTATAAGCGCAGGCAACTCTGGTTGCTGCGACTGCGGCGATGAAGAGGCGTGGAAGCGACCGGTCCACTGTGCCATTCATACAGCCACTGACGACTTTGTCTCTGCTGATTCATATGTCTCTGCGCTCCCACAGGATCTTCAGGCATCAATCCGGTTGACAATTTCGAGAATCCTGGATTACTTTTGCGACGTTATCGGCTGCTCTCCGGAACACCTGCGCTTGCCAAAATCTATAGAGTCGATCAAGGAAGACGAGACTCGGAGTAGACTCTCGCCTGAGGACTATGTGTCAGGAGATGAAGAAGAGGCAAACCCAGAATTCTGCCTGTTGGTCTGGAATGACGAGAAGCACACGGTGCGAGAAGTCCGAGACCAGGTAGCTCGAGCATGTGGGGAGCGCATTCAATTTGGCTTGAACAAGGCCAATGAAGCCAACGACATTGGCCGCAGCGTCGTGCGCCACTCGAGAGACCTGAAGCAACTTACAAAGATGGCCAAGATCATTGAGCAGATCAAGATCACGGTTACCATTCGATCCTCCAGAGATACGTATCGAGAACAGATGTGTGGAACAATCATCGAATGGCTGAGTGATATTGCTGGGTGCTCAATTGGCGGTGATCACCATATACTCCGCAGGACAATCTGCGAGGAACTCCTCCAGGTGTGGCGGGTAGGAAGCCAAGCATCAAACGCACAGACAGGTCGTGATAGCATCGACCAGCATGGTCTTGAACAGAGCCGGAACGAATTTCGACACGTCCGGCGGAGATGGGCTCTGTCCGTTGATCCTATTCAATTGGTTCTTCAGCCCGCATTAATTCAGCAAGTCGAAGCTGTAATGGATGATGATGATGACAGCGATGAGGCTGACGGCATCGAAATCGAAGAGGTTGACGAGGATCTAATTGGTGTTGGCGAGGATGACCAAGGAAGAACTATCCTTCAAACAACTACCTTCGAGATTCAGCATCCTGGACCAGATGGCCATGAGCCAATTGGAGATCCAGACGCTACCGATGACGCCGACGAGATGGATACGGACGGCGATGGCGAATTTATGGACGTTGGGGAGCGGATCGAAGGCGATGAGCTTTCGCCTCCAGCCGATGGAGGTGTCGACACTGGTGCATTAGCGACTCCGACTCCTCCACGACGCGCAGATACCGACCCACGGCCCCGTGATCGGAACGTCAACTTCATGCACGTCCCAAAGGTGCACAGTCGATCTACGAAACCAGTTC
The DNA here is from genome assembly GCF_000365145.1 of Cyphellophora europaea CBS 101466. NCBI lineage: Eukaryota > Fungi > Ascomycota > Eurotiomycetes > Chaetothyriales > Cyphellophoraceae > Cyphellophora > Cyphellophora europaea. The sequence goes on from NW_008481811.1 coordinate 968,369, forward strand.
AGGAGGGTCCTCCGGCTTACTGGCTAATGCCTAATCCAGAACTGGCTCCTGCTGGAGAGATACCAGATCACGAAGATCTCAGAAAGAGTATTCGCCTAGACTACATGATCGTATACGACCTCCGCTTATGGAAGAGCGCGCGGATAGGTCTGCGAGATCTCTACATCAGCACGGTTGTCAAGATTCCGGAATTCAAACGGATCCTAGGACTTCGTTTCTCCGGCCTTTATACAACACTTGCCCAACTCTATCTTATTGCAGATCGAGAGCCAGATCACTCTATCGTCAATCTCTCTCTCCAGATCCTGACTACCCCTTCGATATGTCAGGAGCGAATCGAGAAAGGCAACTTTTTGACAAGTGTCATGGCTATACTGTACACCTTCCTGACCAATCGTCAAGTGGGCTATCCAGAAGAAGTTGATTCCACTGCTACCTTGTCCTTTGACCCCGGTGCCGTGGCAAATCGACGGCTTTTCCATTTCTTCAGCGATTTGCGATATTTCCTGGCTTCAGAGCACGTGCAGAACAAGATTCGAAGCGACGTGCGTTACCTCTCTCAGTATCTCGACCTGATGAAGCTACTGCAGGGTATTTGTCCCAATGTTCGAGCAGTCGGTGAGCATGTCGAGTACGAAACCGATACCTGGATTAGTGCATCGGTTCTAACGAGAGAATCTAACAAGCTCTGTCGAGTGTTTGCCGAAACATACCAGAACTCGTTGGTCAAGCCTGGCTCAGAGGATTCAGAGCTCTGTGATGCTATCTCACTCACGGCAGGGTTAACCTTGATGAATGCGGTTGGATTGGAACGGAGACGTTTTGAACAAAGCGAGATAAAGACTCTGGTGCGATTCCACCAAACGAGCCATCGGGTTGTCAAATTTTCTGTTGCGCAAGGTGCCCTAAGTTTCCACCATCCTCTCCACTACACGCTTTCTTGGTTGCTCGAGATCGGCAAGGACTCTGCAGCCTCCATCCGAGCGTTGAAAGCATCTGCGCAAAACATTGCGACCAAAATTGCCGAAGCACCGATTGCACAGCAAGATATTGCGATCAAGTCCTCCATTACCTCAGCAGAAGACGCTCTCCTGGCCATGTTTGACTACCCGCTCAGAGTTTGTGCCTGGCTTGCACAGATGAAGGCGAACATGTGGGTTAGGAATGGCATGAGCCTGCGCCACCAAATGGGCCAATACAAAAGTGTGCCGTATCGAGATGTTGCCCATCAGCGAGACATGTTTCTCCTGCAAACGGCCCTGGTGGCTTGTGACCCAGCCCGCGTCCTAGCTTCAATGGTTGATCGCTTTGGCTTGACCGATTGGATGTCGGGCAAGTATGCTCCTGTGGCCGACTGCGATGATGTGCAAATGGTTGATCTCGCGGAAGATCTCATCTACTTGCTTATCAACCTTCTCTCTGATCGCGACACTCTTACTTCGGTCACTGGAAGTCCAGATTCGTCATTGAACACAGTTCGCAAAGAGATCGCACATTCGCTCTGCTTCAAGCCATTGTCGTATTCTGATCTGACTGCTCGGCTCACCGAGCGCGTACAAGATCATGAGAAGCTACAAGAAATTCTGGAGAGCATGACCAAGTATCGCCCTCCAGAAGGACTTCATGACACGGGCTTGTTCGAGCTGAGAGAAGAGTACCTCCAAGAGCTTGATCCGTACAACTCACACTTTTCAAAGAACCAGCGAGACGAGGCCGAGAACATCTACAAGAAGTGGCTCGGAAAGAAACTCAAGAAGGATCCTGAGGACGTGGTTCTTGAGCCCAAGCTACACAAGATCACCAGTGAAGGATACCAAGAACTTCCTGGAGTATGCCAGACAAACTTGTTTGGCGAGATAATCTTTCGCAGCCTGATGTTTGTTGCTGACGGCTACACAACTCGGACTGGGGTATCAGCAACACGAGCAGAATCCTTCTTGCAAATCGTGCTCCAGTTGGCGCTGATTGCAACTTTGGAAGACAAATCGAGTGAGGATACACTCGGCTCTGAACGTTCGTCGTTCGTCTACAACTCTGGCCTGTCGTCCTACCCAGACGAATACGATGTGCCTTCTACTGTTGTCAAGGTCATGCATAGAATATGGGGAATGGACGAGTACTCGGCATGTCGGAGCAAGATCAGACACATCTTACGACTGTTTAATCAAAAACGTCCTGGAGCCTTCTCTGTGGCAACCCAAGGTTTGGACTTTCCCTCGGGCCGCTTCGATACAGCCTCGCCTGCCAATTTTGAGAACGAACTCGAAGAAAAGAAGAAAGCTTCTGCTGAAAGGAAAGCAAGAGTTATGGCTTCTTTCCAACAACAGCAACAAAGTTTTATGGACCAACAAGGACGTTTCGATTGGGACGATGAAGAACTCGACAGTCCGGATGCCGAGTTGCCAAGCTCGACCGAGTCACGGACATGGAAGTTCCCATCTGGTCTGTGCATACAATGCCGCGAGGATACCTCTGATGGGCGTCTGTACGGGACCTTCGCCATGATCACAGACGGTCACCTACTTCGCGAGACCGACCTGGGCGAATCTGACTTTGTCCGAGAAGTTCTGGCTACACCAAAAGACCTGGATCGGAACTTGAACCGTGATGGACCTTTTGGCGTAGCTGGAAACAACCAACAAATGGTAAGTCAAATGGATTCTGCCGGCAATGAGGTCAAGGTTGGGCGCCAGGGTATCAGCAAGGGCTGGCCAAAAGATGCCACCGCCAAAGGCCCCCTCACGTCTAGCTGTGGCCATATCATGCACTTTAGCTGCTTCGAGAACTACTACCAGTCAGTCTTGCGACGCCACGCTCAGCAAGTAGCACGACAACACCCCGAGCGTGTGACGGCACAAGAATTCGTGTGCCCTCTGTGCAAGGCCCTGGCGAACGCTTTCTTACCAATCGTGTGGAAGAGTACTGAGCAGTCTTATCCGGCGACCCTGGAGACAAAGCTAACATACTCCCAATTCATGGGAGAAGAGCTTCCAAGCCTCGAGCACTTCGCAAATGTCAACGATGAGGGGTTCACCAGACGTGCCACTGAAGTGCACAAGCAGAACCTTTCCAGCTTTGCAAACAGCGCTCTTGAGTCTGCGATCGAACGCTCTCGGGTTGGAGATGCGGACAGTCCTTTGATGGCCGGAAGCTCAGAGAGACCAGAGCTTGCCCCCATTTCCGAGCTTGCTAGTGTGTACTTGCGGCTTAAGGGGCCTCTGAACATTCTCTCTCGTGTCACTCAGCCTGGTATCTTCCCTGCAAAGTTCCACGATGGTGAGCAGCCGAACTCATTCCACCTACTGCTCAGCTCTCTCGCCAACACCATCAGCGCCACTGAAATTGCTCATCGTGGCCGTGAGGCGGAATTCGGTACCACGCTTCTAAGCGGTGTTCCACAACAGACGCTGAGCCACCTTCAGATATTGGCTTCGACAGTGCGATCTTATGCAGCAACATGCCATGTGCTCATACGAGGTGCCATTGATGAGCATTTCCAGCAGGTCTATCTCTCGCTCTTTCAAAAGCTATTTGCACACCCACAGCTGGGTCAGGACAGCACGCATCTCGACACCATTTTCCTTGACAATTTCAGTCATCCATTGCTCCTGGTCGATCCCTTCAGCTATCTAGTTGATGCCTCACTCGTTTTATGTCCCTTACTGCAAATTGATCAACGGCACATGCTTCAGTTGGCATTGACTGCCGAGATCCTTCGGGTGGTGATCGCTTATGCTCACGACTTCGACGGACTACTGGCGATTGTCAAAGAAACTTCAGATGAAGCTTTTGCAGACCGCGACGAGACAGAGCTTGGTACCTACAAGCAGTGCCTGACATGGATCGAAGTCCAACTGCTATCGGCCAGCCATCCATCTGGGCCGGAAACCGAACGCTTTCAGAAGTTCAAAGACTCGGTGGACGCCAATGGCTTGACCGCACTTGCACGTGTGGTGGAGAAGTATGCCTTGACCTTCCTGCGGAAAGCGGCTATCTTCTTCCATGTGGCGCTTGGTGTAGACTTCCCAACAACGGCAGGATCAGAAGCAAGTCTGCCCGAACTATCTCGACTCCAGCATTTCCTGCAGCTTCCCTCCATCACAGACATACTTGGCGAACTAACAGAGTTTGCGCCTTCTGGCGGCGTCAAGAAGCTCGTCTCATGTTGGCTGGCGGATTTATCAACTTATCGTCAAAATGAACGACAACAGTCCGAACTCAGTCCCCGATATGCATTCGATGTCCGTGGCCAATCTCTGACGATGAGTCGCCAATCCTCATTTGGCATCCGGGTCCTGCATCCTGCACCCCTTGAGCTCATAGGTCTTCCCAAATACTATGATGTGCTCCTTGAGATTAGCTCTCGCAAGCGTTGCCCGAATACTGGCAAGGAACTGGTCGACCCCGCTCTTTGCCTCTTCTGTGGCGACATCTTCTGCTCACAGTCCGTCTGTTGCCAGACCAAGGATGGACGAGGGGGTTGCAATGCGCACGTCGAGAAATGCTCTGCACCGGTTGGCATGTTCCTGTTCATTCGAAAGTGCAATGTTGTGCTGCTACACGTCATGCGGGACCCCAACCAGTCGCCGCCTGCATCGACTGTGGCTCTAGGTAGCTTACTACTCCGCAACAGTGATACGCCGCCATTAGGCAGTTTTTTCCCAGCACCATACTTGACGAAACATGGAGAGACGGACGGTGGTCTGCGGAATAAGCACCAGTTGATGTTGAGCCAGATGCGATACGATCGGCTGGTAAGGGATACGTGGTTGATGGTGAATGGCAACGTATGGAGTGCCATTGCGCGCAAGCTGGAGGGCGAGGTTAACAATGGCGGGTGGGAAACACTTTAGGTATTTACGGATGATGGAACGGAGAGGATGGAGCCATGACACTATGACCGGTTACGCATGCATGAAATGTTTCTTAGAAGATCCCCTCTAGCATTTGTTGGTACGCGATAGATCGAACAGAATTGTCATCACCTATCGTGTACGCCTTTCCGCCTTTGTGAACGTGATCTCGTACTCAGCTACTTGTACAATTCAATCATCCAAAAACGCCCATCGCTCAAAATTGCTCAGCCCAAGCAGGCCCATGGCTTCGTTGAAGAGAAATGGACAAACAACCCTCGTCGAGGTCAACGCCCAAAGACTTTGTTCCACATTGGAGTCTTGGGAGAATCCATCTCGAACTTGCTCTGAGGCACCTGGACCCTGGGCGGCGGCGGCTGCTGCCGCTGCTTCTTGCCGGGCACCTGCGCCTGCTGCATGATGGGGACACTGTCGTTGCTCCCACTCCTTAAGCCCGCCGCGACCGACGGCCGCGACTTCTCTTGCTCTACACCGTCCCTGTTGCTGCTGCGTGGGACGGGAGTTCTCTGCTGGTTTTGGATGAGGCCGTCTCCGAAACTGCCGGCGCGTCGCTTCTCGATCGGGGAGAATGTCATCTTGTGTGGGGTGCGCGGCGTCATGGCTTTCAAGCCGCTGGTGACACGCCTGACGGAGCGGCGCATGGTCTCGGCGACGGCCCATTGGCGCTTCTTGGCGCCCCAGAAGAGGATAGCTGTTGTTACTGATAGAAATAGAACAGGATTAGCATTTGGAATTGATCACCGGTGGTGGCAGCTTGAGGAAGAGAGAAAGAACACTCACCACCGGCAATGACGAAGAGGCCAGCGACGACCGCGATTGCGATGATGGCACCTTTGCTGAGGCGCACGCCGCCGGTGTCGGCGCCTGCTGCGCCTGGAACGGCATCGCCCTGGCCTGAAGGGTCGTAGCCTAGCCCGCCGTCTGGGAGCGCACCTGATCCGCCGCCATCTCCGTTCTGGGGCAGTGGTGAGCTCGAAGCGTATTGGGTGAGGAGGGCAATGAGAGTGAGTGGTAGGAGGGATATCAACGTCGCCATGGCGATATGATTTGAGGCCGTGGATGTGATGATCGATCGCGGTAAGCCGAGGCAGGAGGCTTCAGTCTGGCTCGGCGATGGTGCTTAAGAATGTTCGTGGACACCGACGACGCCTCTCGAGTGTATATGCCTGTGTAACAAGGTGGGGGAGGAAGCAGAAGGATATGGATGGACATGGCATGGGATGAACAGAATAAGAAGGAACAAGCAGGTTAGAGCCCAAGAGGTTGATTCACCTCCGGAATACCTACATAGCCACGACAACAGGTCGCAAAGTGCTCTGCTTGCCCCAAGCCAGCGCTTGCAGCTCAACTAGTTTCTATTGCCGTACCAATAGAGCACGCCGAGAGCAAAGCGAGACCTTTCCAGGACGATCGACACGTAGCGGGGTGTATGAGAGACGTTTTCGGGTACCCTGGTCCCTCTGAGCAGGGATGTATGCGATTCGTCTGTGCAAGCTGCTTGCGCGAGAGGTGAAGAACGTGAAACGTGTGCCCAGCACATGATAGAGGGTCTTGAGAGGACGAGACAGGACTGGGCGCGTGCATTTACGCGCCCGGGGAGGTTCGGACAGAGCCAATCAGACTCCAGGAACTGCTACGCCAAGAAAAGGCCGGGAAATAGAGCGTGCTGTGCCTGAGAAGCTGGTTGCGGTACCCTTAGCGTGATGCAAGCCATATTTAGGCCGCGGACCGCCATCAAAACTCTACTGTAGACCTCTCTGTAGCTCAGTGATGAGAGCAACTCCCAGCACATGAGCACGTCGTCACTTCCGCCCGTGCCTCAGGGCTATCGGTCCCAGCGTCACCGCCGGACAATAAGAGATGACGATAGTTCAGACGAGCTGTGGCAGCCAAAGAGCCCAGTACAAGTCCGTAGTACGATGCTTATCCCGGAGCGAGTAATAAATCGTGGGACGAAGGCTCCCTGCCAATAGTCGAGGGTGTGATGGGAGGGTATTAGGCACCTTTCACCCGTGCCAAGACCCTATCCCAATGCGGCAGGCGGTGACAGAGCGGATCCATCGCGGCCGCCCCTCAAGTCTTTCTGCCGCAACTTTTTGGACTCGCATTTCGACTGCTCAAACCTCACCACAACATGACGTTTCGCTTATAGCACCACGCCCCCGCAACTCTTCGAATATGCCTCGTGGTGGCGGTCGCTTTGGCGGCGGAGGCCGCAAATTGGGCCCTGATATGGCATGGGACGACGAAGAGCCAGCCCCAGTTCTCCTTGCGAACAAGCCTGCAGCCACCTTTCCTGAGGTCGTCTTTCCTATTCCCCGGGCTCTCGATCAAACGGAGCTGGCGTCGACTACAAAGTACCTTAGCTTCCGCAGCCGTGCCCGCAACGGTCCATTTTACGCCGCCCTTGATCCAAGCATATTGACCGATGACAACGGAAAAGTCGCTCCACGAGCCGGCTTTGATCCCTTCAATGATCAACAGGCCTACTCGTCCAAATTTCAGAAGAAGAGACGAATCATGCCAGAAGCTGCCGGCAAGATTCAGGCGTTGCAGCTCTTTCCCAAGGAGCTGTGGCCCGTCATCGATCCCAAGCGAAAGAATCCCCTTTGGAGTACCGTCGATGTCGCCGAACTTGGCGGAATGGGTGCGCGGAAGCGTAAGCGGCGTCTCAGTGTCGAAGCCGACGTCCGCAGCGGAGGTGAAGATGCAGACTCAGACGAGGACTCCGATGCTGTCGTTGCAGGCAGGAGAAAGCAGAAAAGCGAGCGATCACGGCGTGCGGAGAAAGATGCAAAACAACGCCAGGGCCTCGATGCCGAGGACGACTATCCAGAAGGCGAGCCGAATGCAGACGAGGAAGGCGATGGTGAGGATGAGCCGGAAGACTCGGATTTTGAAGAGTCTGAAGATGAAGACAACGACTACAACGCCGAAAACTACTTCGACGCCGGCGATGACGACGACATGGGAGGCGACGACGATGACGGAGGTGGTGGCGGTGGTGATTTCTTTTCATAACCCTAGCTTTCACGTCTCCGGAGTGGGATTCTCCGCCAATACTTGCGCAAACACATTCCCCGACTGCTTCTGATCCACAAACCTTGGCTCCTTTTCCGCCAGAGGGCGAATCATCCTCAGCTCATTCCCTTTGAACGTATCGACCAGAAACCCTTCGATCCCAATGTTCAGCTCCTTGAGCCGCCTGAAGATGACCGGAAACCACATCCTCTCCTGCCGGTTCCAGTACGTGAGGTAACCCATCACGATACTCATGGGATACGCGATCTGCTGTGCGCCCACCAACCCCATCTCCGGCTGCACAAAGTACTCCATGGATTTCACAATGTTGATGGCCAGATCATTGCAGAGATCCAGCTTGTCCGGCGGCACCATCATGGGGATGGCTTGGTCGATCATGGCCTCGGGCCGGTAGCAGCGGAGCCACTGATACGTCAGCCACAGCGTCGAATGCATCAGCAACAGTGACGTCCACGTCGTGAATTGCAGGCAGGCAATGGGGAAGTCGCAGAAGGTGATGAAGGTGGTGAAGACGCGTTCGTCGCTGTCCGGGGCTAGAGACAGCGCCAGCTGGGAGGGTTCTTCCCAGTACAGCAGATCGGCCTGCGACCATTGCAGTGTCTCGTCGAATTTTTCGAGCACGTCCATGATCTCGTGGCAGCGCGTGCGGAGGTCCAGCGTGGCTTCTCGGACTTGCGCGACGTCGTCGATGGTGCGAATGTGGTCGGCGGATTCCATGATGGAAGGCATGGAGCTGAGGATCGAGACGAGCTGGACATCGAGGTCGGTCATGTCTTCCGGCGTGGGCTTGTAGGAGGTCTGGTCGACGCCGTGGCGCGATTTGCCACGCGTGCCTATGCCGTAGATCAGTTCGTCTCGTAGGTGGCCTAGGTACAGTATGCGGCCGAACTCGGTTTGAAAGGACCACGCTCCTCTTGCATTGATCAGTCTGGAGGCGCCGTTGATGTGTGCGCCCCAGGCTTTGTCTCGCTGCGCAGTGCCTTCGTGGACTTCAAAGGTCGCCAACAGCATGACGGTTGCCAGCAGGTGATCGTCATACAGCCGATCTCCCGCCACGATGGCGCGCCTGACGTTACGGACGCAGGAGCCATAGAACATCAGCGCATCTTTACGAGCATCCTTGTTCCCGCTGATTCGACTTGCTCTCGACATCGCCAGGGCCATGACCGCATCGTTGAGCCCCGGGTCCGAATGCGCCTCTCGCAACGCTGCCTGAAGCCATTTCGAAGACTGGATTCCTCGCGAGGAGAAGGTGGGGAGTCCGGACGCGCGAGGAGTGTAAGCCTCCCAAAAGGCACCGACCGCCTGGCTGAGGAGTGCTGAGCGACACAGCTGCGCGACTTGTAGGTCCAAGGACGATTCACGCGAGGAGGAGTTGGTGGTGACGGTGGTGGTAGATTCCGGTGACGGCGTAGATGCTTTACTGCTGCGGCCTGTTGTATTGCTTCCCGAAGAGGATTTTCGGTGCGCCCACGTCTTCGATTCATCGACGAATTTTAAGCGACCGGTGCCATTGTTGATGCACTTCAAACCCAGCTTGGTGCATCTACCACATGTCGGTTGGACCAGATCGCACTATACCCGTTAGAGTGGGATCTTGCGCCTTTCTTCTCCGCCCAATGTAGATCACTTACGCCCTTTTTCCGGCGTCGGCAGGCTTCGCAGCCTTTGGAAGTGGGAACCCCGGGCATGGCGGAGGAGCCTTGCAGGTTACGGGCCTTGACAGTTCGTAGTCAAGGTATAGTGATCGAGACAAACGCTGGGGCTGCTAATAGATGAGTCCTGATTCATGGGCGCCTAAGATTTTGTATACGTCACTGCAATAGCGAGTACGACCAGGGGAGAAACGTGCCGCGCACTCTCGATGCGTTCCTGGAAACTAGGCTTGTGGAAGGCATCATCCATCCAATAGCTAATTTGCAAACACGTCTTTGTCATCGGCTCCCGGGCATTGGTAAGGCGACTGAACATGAGATCAACCTCCCCAGATCTTGGAGGCAGTGATCTCTTGGCCCCGTGTCAGGATTGGCTGATGTCAAAACGAGCTAGACCCAATGTGGTGGCAACCTGCGCCTCGAGGTATGCGAGGGTATCTATGTATGCTTTGCGTCCCGTTGAGGCTTAAAATGTATGCTGCTATTGCTGTACAGGGGCACGGGACATCGGCGCAGAGCACAGAGCTCTGCGTCAATGGCGTATAGTGGTTGATGTCACGCTCGCGGGTATATAAGAGGGAATCGACGTCTTCACGCGGGAGGTAGAGGCATTTCCACATAAGACAACCCCTTTGGTTCAGATTGTATAGCACAAGATGGGCATATTGGGCAGCGTCTACCACAAGCCAGCCGCATGGCTCGGCTTTCAGAAGCGATACAACTTTCCACTGTGTGAGTTCTCCGATCCAGAACGAACTGCAACGGCTGACCTGACATAGTCGTGATCTTTGCTGGTGCGATGCTTGGATTCAGCTTAGCAAGGCTTGAGTATTTGAGCTCAGGCAAATACGCTAGCGGATCGAGTCCTGGAGAGTGGTATTGGCAGAGGGCAGGCCACTATCGTGTCGGGCTTGTGATGCATCTTGCGTGCATACTACCTGCGGGCCTGTTAATGGTAAGTCATGCTGGACCATTAGCTATTAAAACGGCCCTGACAAGAACACAGGTCTGGCAGTTCGTGCCCGTCATCAGACACAAAGCGATCCTATTCCATCGCATCAATGGCTATACCATCATTGTCTTGATCCTGTTCAGTCACGCTGGAGCTTTGATGATCACTCGCCGTGCATTTGGTGGCGACCTCTCGATCCAGGCTGGTATGGGAGTCCTCGTTATAATATCCACTATTGCCGTTGCAATGGCTGTATACAATATCAAAAAGCTGCAGATCGATCAGCATCGAGCGTGGATGCTCAGGGCAATGTTCTACATGGGTACAATGTAAGCAGGACCCCTGACTTGAAATGGCCAAGGACTAATAAAGTTGTTGTTAGCATCACGCTGAGGGTCATCATGATCATCGCCGCTCAGATCATTACGGCTATCCAATCGTACTATACCACCATGACATGTGGCGAAATCGGCTACCTCCAGCGGAACGATATCGGGTATTTTGAGAGCACGTACCCGGAGTGCATCGGCGCTGACGCTCGACACCATGTCGTGGTACATGCAGATTTCGCGGGTGGCAATACTGAAGAGATTGGAGCAAGTTTGAGGGTCAGTTTCGGCATGGCACTGTGGATGGCCTTATTGTTGCATGCGGTAGGCGTCGAGATCTACCTGAGGCTCACCCCGCGCGAATCGGAGAGGTTACGGCAAGTTTCGTATGAGCGGCAGCTGGAGGCCGGGTCAACAGCACCAGGAAGCGCTGGCCTCGTCGTAGAGCGCTTTGGCGACGCCGATGCCTGGAGACCGGCAAGCGCTGGCGAGCGCGGCGGTGATGGCGATGGCAATAAGATGTCGAGATAAATGAAGGCCTCGACACGGAGCAAAGACGTTGCCGTGGCAGAGTGGTTGGGGCTTGGCAGACCAGGCCCAAAATGGGTAAATGTCAACTCTGACGTAGAAGCGAAATCCGAAGGCTGGGGGTGCCAGCCACCTCTGTTCTGCAAACCACCAGCACGGCGATATCTACAGTACCTTCGTAGCCTGACGCTTTTGATCATCCTATTCTACTACCAAAGCTGAGTTCTTTCTTGATCATTCCTTGAATTGCTGAATCTCTACTCACAAACTCAGTCATCGTGAGCAAACCACACCATTCGTGCATGACCGCAGTAAAGCGTCACCTTACGCCCTAACAGGCCACATTCCTCAAGTTACATCATGGCACCCGTCAGCTCCAAGATCTCGGGCCTTGAGGTCTCGTCTCTCGAACTCGATCCCCGATCTGAACCTTTCGACCTGCCTACATACCTCTCACACTTGTCTCTCGACCAGCGCGCGGCCTTGACTTCGAAGTCTGACTTTGCCAGTAGTCTTGACAAGCGAAGCGAAGACTTGACCCCTACTCTCAACCATCCCATCACACACGTACTATCTGCTCGAGATGCGGCATCTACTACCCACCCGACCAACCCGGAGGCGGGTAGCGTCGACCCGAACCAAATCAATATGAAGGCTGTACAAGCAGCATTTGCTATAATTGGTGCATCATTTGTGCTCCTTACCATCTGGTTCTTCTTCTGGGCGAAGAATGGTGGGTTCCAGTGGAAGAAGAATGATTGGGAAGAGTACAAATCAACTGTCCTTCGCCGGAAAGGTCCCAACGGCACAACACTCAGTAACGCCACAAAGAGCACCAAGCTCGGTGGTGGAAGCGTTGTTGGTCAAGGTTACAGTGATGATGGTAGCTCCTGGACCGCTGGTACGGAGACTATAACCGACATGTCGTCCGAGGCTCCCGCCATGAAAGATAAGAAGTCCAAGAGCAGCAAGAAGGCCAAAGCGAAGGAGGCCAAGATCCGTCAAGTCCACAACGAGAAGTGGGAAGGAGGCCACGATGACGATGTGCGAGCATATCGCCACGAAAAGCCCGCACGCGTTGGTGGCATCAATCGTGATTCCGAGGCTCAATTCTATGGGACCGACTATACCGAGACCAATGGTTCAGAAACCCGATCAAACCCACGCCAGGCCCGCCGCGATTTCTCATATGGTACTGAGGATACCTTCTCCGCTGCTCCTGCGCAGGAGTCTCAAGCACCGAGAGTCCCTCGACATGCGTCACCCAACAAAGGAAGGTCTAGGCAGAGTGTACCGGGCAGCTATGTCGAGCCCCTTGACTTCTCAGATACTCAGAGTCAAAACACCAAAAGCTACCATCACCCCATCCCGGGGCTCAGTAAGAACGCCAACGGTGGCTTCAGGAGGAATAGAGATGACCCACTCGGCGATTGAGCGATCTCCGAGTTCGATCTCTGAAAGGCAGCGGACGTACCCACGACCGTCGAACGACTTGTGACGACTTCAACACTGTACAAATGGGAACTAAGGAACGATCAATCTGGTGCATGGACAGCATAGGCAATGGCGATTTCTGGAACGGGTCAGTCAGACGAGGATAGGGGTTCTGAGCATCTGACGGCGCGCGACTGCGTCTACGGAGTACATAGATAAGAATGAAACAGGTTCTCACCATAATTGCTCTTCAATGCCGTACGGAGGCGAGCTCGTCTTGTTCGATCACAGGTCGCCAATCGCCGTAATGGAGTAGCAACTTTCGTAGACGCCGACCTCGGGAATCCCCGAGAAGCCGGGCTTTCACTCCCCGAGTTCGATCCAGCTCACCCGCATTCCTCTGATACAGCTCACTCACATCCTTGCAGCAATTTCGTTCAAATCCAACAAGTAGCGCAGCACTCAGACGCATCTCTGCACTTTCAGCGTGATCAAGTGAATCCCATCTCGTAGACGAGGGGCAACCCAACAACCCCGCGCTCAGCCATCAGATTCACCCGCCGCAAAAACTACAGTCAAGCCCCACCATCAACTCGCAATGTGTATGAAGAGGACCTGCGACACCTGCCGTAAGTCGACTGCCTCTCTCTACCCACATCCCCTCCCCACCGAACCAACTCATCGCCTGGCACCGCCGCTCGACATGGCTTGGGCTCCCCGGCTTTCCCATCAACAAGCATACCGCATCTCCGGGACTAATGCCAGGGTGTCGGATCGCTAACCTTTCCCACAGAGAAAGCCACCTGGTGGGGATGCGGCAACCACATCTCCTCAGTCATGGATTCCATCCCGGAGGAGGAACGCTGCACGTGTGCGCCCAAGGTCGTGTTCCAGGGCAAGGAGTATCCGCCGAAGCAAGGCGAGGGCCAGGCGGCGGCGTGACTGGCCGACCGGGTTGGTGAGCGTGAGGGTGATGGGGGGCTGGGAAGCGGGCCAGGAATGGCGACAGGGGTGGGGATGGGAGTGAAAAAGGAGAAATTGCAGAGCAGCTTTGATCGGCTGTGTGAGGGTCTGGCTCTGAGAGAGGGGCAAGGGGAGGGGGAGGACACGGAGATGCAGGACTCGGGTTGAGGGACCAAGGAGTTTCTTTGCTGTCATGCTACAGGCAAGGAAGAGCATGCCACTATTATGTGAATATGATACCGCCATCGATTACGATGGTCTGGCCCGTTACGAAGTCGCTGTCCTTGCTCACCATGAACCCACCGACCACGTCGCCGACATCCTCGGGCGTGCTCGTCCGCCCCAACGCCGTCAACTCTTTGCTGTACTTCTTCACACTCTCGCCCTTGGGCCGGCCCTCGGCTTTGCCCAGCTGCTCGTCGATCTGCTCCCACATCGCCGTCCCCACGATTCCCGGGGCGTACGCGTTGACGCGGATCTTATGCTTGGCCATCTCCATGGCAAAGACCTGCGTGAAGCCGCGTACCGCCCACTTGCTGGCGCTGTAGTGGCTCAGCAACGGGAAAGGCTTGAACGCCACGATGCTCGCAGCGCCCATGATCTTGTAGGAGCTCTCGCCCTCGGGACGGTCGCCTTGGGCGATCATCTGCCGCGCCGCCGCCGTGTAGCAGTTCCAGACGCCCATGAAATTGACGTTGAACATCTTCTGCACGTCCTCGTCCGAGATCTCGAGCACGGGCGTCACCTGCGCGATACCGGCGTTGGCGATCATGACGGTGAGCGGGCCGAGCTTGGACACGGATTCTTCCACCATGCGCTTGACTTCAGAGGGGGAGGTCACGTCGGCTGCGACGCCAATGGCGGTGTTGTCGCCGTATTGGGAGTTGAGGTCTTGGACGAGCTTGTCGATACCCGCTTGGTTGGCGGACACATCGTTTACGCAGACGCGGAAGTTCTCGCGGGCAAGCCGGCGAACGATGGCTTCGCCGCTGGGGAGATGATTAGTTGGGTCGCGGTGACAGGTGCGTTGCTGGGAGCTATTGCTTCTTACATTCCTCTAGCGGAGCCTGTGACAATGGCTGTTCTCTGTGACATCCTGAGCCGTGCTGTAGAAGATCAGAGTAGGCGTGGTGGTTATGGAAGGGGAATGATCAGGCAGGGAACGGGCCTCGTAGAGAAATCTGTGCACGGCGCAGTGTGTTGGAAATCAGAAGAATGTGACGCGGTCGACGCATGGTAGGCATCATCATATACTTATTGTCTGTCCTCGTGGCAATCTAACCTGCTGAGGACTGGTATTTGTCGTGAGGGGGCATTTATCGGGGTCATGGGCGACCTCCAACAGGCACCTTCATAGGAAACTCTGAGCGGACTTGTCGGAACCTGGCCCGAGAAAAGGAGCCGTTGAGAGTCAAAAGCGAGCCAGAGGGAACAGATGGTCTACTCTGGTGTGCTCGAAGCTAGAGGATGCGGGGTAATGGAAACCAAAAATGATTGTTGCTCGACGTGCAACGCGTAGGATCGCGTGAAAGTGCTTGAGGTAAGTCCTCTCAGTATTCCGGAATTACTCCGCACAAGCGACCTGGAGAAGCGACGGCCGAGGATGGAGATCTGCTCAATAAGCTCTATCGCAAAGCTTCCGTCGCACCGAGCTCTTCTAAGATGATGGATGCCTACCCAAATCTTTGCAGCATTTTCGGCTGTGTCTCGGAGGCATGGTTGGTGAGTGACAGGATTTGGTCTTGGTAGCGGAGGGGATGGAGCCTTTCGGCGCGGCCTTGTCACAAATCCGGGGAGATCTGCATCTTTTACAGATCCACGGAGATCTGTATAAGCCTCTAATGCTACAGGTCAGTGAGCCTCAACATCAACCGTACTGTACGACAGACCCTGCTTGGTAGACCTTCAGTAGCGGCGCATAGTGCTGTCGCCGCTCATACCGATATCCGCTCTCTTCGCCTAGCGAGGGACAAATAGCCAGAGACGAGGTTCTCGGCCGCATGATTAAGAACAGCCAATGTGTGCTCAGAATGTGGAGGCGATGGAGGAGTGTTGACAGAGAACCATCCAGCCAGCGAGGGATTACGGCGCACGCTCATACTTGCTGCCAGTTCATGAGTTGAGCACCGGAAATCGGTCTGGCGGAATTCTAGGTTCAAGTCGGCGTCGATCAATCCAGATACTTGCAGACCGGTAGGCGATAGCTCGAGACGTTCCAGTACTTGCGCCTGACGCCTTCCCATTCGTTCCCGAGATCCGGCAGAGCGATATCTGTCCATTCGACGTCGAAACCGGCATCAAGCAGATCGATTTCAACGACTTTCTGGTACACATCGTAACTGATCTGACGATCCGCACCCATACCGTTGAAGTACGACCATCGACCATCCTGTTCCAGTAGGCCAATCACATGTTCCGAAAAGAAATCCTTGAAGTCGTGATAAGATTCGGCGAAAGTGTCGTAGTAGATGGCATCAAAGGCCAGTCCTTCACCCGTCATTTCAGGGAGAATGTCTTGCCATTTGCCGATGTGGACTTTGACTCCTGGCTTGTCAAACCAGCCTTTGACTCTCATGTCTTTGACCACGTCAGGATGAGCTTCGACGATATGATGCTCGGCTGGCTTGTTTTTATGGTCTTGAATGTACGAATCAATGATGCCCATCCCGAAACCAATATTCAAGATCTTGAGGCCAGGTGAGGGAAGAAGGGCATTTGTTGACCTCGCCATTATGCCGCTCTCCCAAGCCATCATTACTCCATTTTGTGACTCGTCCAGCAGTTTCTTATCATCTAAGGAGAGAGTCGACGAAAGGTAAGCAGATGACTGCACATCGCCTGTCGTGGGTTCGCTAGCCGACGGGACTTCTGCCTTGCCTTCTGGATCGCTCCCATCGACTAGCTGCGGTGCATCGGCGTCATCAGTGTCCTCGTTGCTGACAGCCTCAACCGTATCGGGCTGAACATCTGAATCTTCGAGGTCTTCAAGCTCCTCATACTCATCCAGTCGGTTCAACAGCATCTCTGCTCGAACTCCAGCATCGACCATCAATTGATACAAACTCTCTAGGCCCAATCTGTGCGCCATACAGCCAGGAGTCTCGTCATCTCGGTCCAGCTGATTCCAAATTGCGCCGTTCTCGAACAGGACCTTGATAGTCTCGTAGGCTTGTGTCTCTCTATCGCTGGCGTCATGTTTGGCATGATCATGGGCTCCGTTGGTGGCAGCTGCGCAAGATGCGATAGCAGCATGTAGTGGTGTATATCCACGTTCAGGCTCTTGAACGTCAACAGCCTTACAACCTTCAAAGGAAAAAGTGTCCAGGTGCTGCTGCAAAAGTCGAATGTCGTGCTCAGAGCTGGCTTTAATTATCTGGTTTATTTGGTCGAGCGAGGTTGGGACATCGGCCACGGCGTCTGCAGCCATCGTAGCTTCTCCTATGATTGGTGTCATACAGAATACTTCATCAGAGCCTCGATGTCGTCCTCGACGAAAAACGTCGTCGCCGTGCCCGGATCGGAGAAAACTGCGGGCCGAACTATGGGCTGAACCCTGCCGTGCCAAGAAGCGGTGTTGCTTCCTGACATGAACTTGAACAACATCACCTTCATCCCGATATGCCACTTCTTGACAGAATAGCTATCCAACCCATCGGTATCGAGATGTGGTCCCAGCGAAACATGAATCTGGAGTATCACTCGGCATCTCTTATTTGAACGCAGTATTTTCAGCCACTTGTTGTACCAAAAACCCACAACCCAGCCGGATTGGCGGCGAGGGTGCTGAGCTCTTGCATGGACGACGCATGAGAATGATGCTGTACCAACACGCAAACTCTTTAGTTCGGTATTCAGATCTGCGATTTCAAACTCCCACAACGTTTTCAGTCGGGTCCAGCTGTTTACACTTGTTCCGGAATGGGCGCTGGCTGACGTCGAGCAACATCGAACACGACATTCAGCTAGCTTCTGGAAGGGTATCGCACTCGAATTGTTGCTGCTCACATCCTTCGGTGGGATTTTCGCTGTCGACATAGTCGTCAAACTTGTCTTCAGCATTCCGCCCAACTCCTGTCGCCACGCTATCCAACAATGGGCAAAGGCAAGGCCAAGAAGGCGAAGCCCACAATCGTTCACGAGGACTCCGCGAAAGCGCCGCAGCCACTATGCACATGTGGTCATAGCCATGAGCCTCCTCGAGCAGCCGACGGTCACAATGTGGAAGGCTGGACCGAGGAGGATATTCGAATCTACAACGAGCTGCTCACCGAGAGAGCGAAGCTTGAAAGGGAGAAGAACGAGCTTGAACAAAAGTCGGCTAGACACCAAGCCGAGAGGGCGCTACTTCACGAGGAAGCGGCTGCCTTCGATAACTTTTTCAAGGTACAGATGACTGGCGAATACAAGTTCACTGGACCCAGTACTTGCTGTCTCGATTTTTCGACTGACATCAGGAAAGTAATGGACGGTTGTCACCACGAGGTCTGTTCCAGGGCGAAATCGACCGGCGTTTCCTGGATGGAGATGGATACGATCAAGTATTACCAGGCTCGTATCACTTCGGAACGAACACCGCGTATGAAGAATGCTCTACGAAAGCAGCGAGACGTCGAACTAGAACGCGTCAAGAAGGATGACGAAGAGGAGCTCGCCGCACGTAATCGACGGTCTGTCGCGCTGGACAAGTCGAACAGTAAGAACGAAGAGAACTTGCCAGCTATGGGAAAGCCACCACGCGACTTACCCCCATCGCCCCTTCAGGCCCTGCTAGATCCGAAAGACAACGCAATTCTCGAAGCTGCTAGGGACAACGAGTCTGTCGTCAAGAGAATACGAGTTCGATTGGACAGAATCAGGCAAGACGTACATGCTGGCAGAGTCACGGCCTTCGATGCAAGGCTGAAGCTGGACCAGGCAAACAAGGAGATGGCCGAGGCCGAGCGGAACAACAACCAATTCAAAGAGATGATCTTCACTCCCGGCCATGCTGAAGATAGCCTCCATGGCAGCAGCGCCAACCTTTCCCAGGCACTCTCCAAGTCGTTGGCCACCTCCAACAAAGACACCTTCAGTCAAGCGCTGAATGTGATGAAAGGATTCTTCTCTGCATCAGATCCTCGCGACGTTCAAGCAGCAATTACAGACCTTCGGAGTGTTCTCGAGATCAATGGTCCTATGTCACCGGTGCTACAAAAGTCTTTCCAAGCTCTAGAAGACATGCTGGCAAAGCCTAACGCCAAAGGCTTCGCAGTCGATCTTACCAGCAGCGACGGAACTACGAAGACTTGCGAGAACGTTATTGACGTTTTACTAACATTGCGCAACAATGCTGATGCTGCCACCCTGAAAGCAACGGCCGAAGAGCTGAAACTGGACAAGGCAACTCTTGACGCGAATGAGCGGTCTATTGCTATCGAAGACGAGGCAACAGATAAGATGCTCTATACTCTCACCCAGAAGGAGGGTAGAGACCCTAAACAGATTTACGAAGCCATCAAAGCCATCAAAGACGAGGCTGTCAAACAATCGTTTGTTCCACCACTCTCAGACATTGTGCTTGAGAACCGAATGACGGACCTTCTCTTCAACCAGGCCGGCCTCGGGCTTATCAAAGAATCGATGGCGGGCACCGATGAGAAGAAGCTTCGGGCTATGATGACCTCGATCGTCATTGCGTACTCAGAAAAGGATCCAGAAAAATATCTGCCGTCACTGGACATGCTGGCTCGCTACTTCGCAAGCAATGCGGGTACCAGCAAAGCGTCACATATTGCGATTCTTAAGGGCGTCCTTGAGAACGTCAAGGTCAGCATGGGAAGATTTGTTGACAAGGCCAGGAACAATCATGAGGCGCAGGCAAAAGCTACTAAACAAAAGCGACCTCCCGCAGTGTCTGCCAGCAGTTTGGTGCCAAATCCACTTCAAGTGAGCAGACAGCCAGAAGCTGGTCCTCTTGGCTTTCCAGGGCTCCAGGATGTGACTACTCTAATGGGTGCGCTGGGACTAGGCGGAAACACTACCGCTGGCATCCAATCTGCACAAGAGATCATCAACCTCAATCGCCAAATGACGGCCGAAGACTTCGCCGACGCTTTGACGCATGATAATACCAACGCCACTGCAACTGACAAGGCCCGCATCCGGAGAGATATGGAGCAGTTATTTGCGACCGAACACGGCGGTCAGGATCCACGCCTGATTGCCGGCCTCCAGGAGCAGATCATGAGACTGGCCAATGGGCATGGTAGTGCGAAAGGTGGCGCGCAAAAGGGCCCGAAGAAGACGATGAAATCAAACAACCGGGCGAAAACGTCCAAGTTCCAGGAGGAACTCTCCTCACCGACGCCTTCGGCGATTCCTGATGACAGGAAAAGCAGCCCTCCACCATACATGGCCAACGAGGGTCGCGCTAGGTCTGCAGTCAAGGTCAAGCATGTCCCAGTCAGCACACCGCAAATCTCCGGAGCCACCGAAAGTGCCGATGACTCGACTTCGCCTTCTTCTGCCCTTTCGGCGCAAGAAGCGACCATCAAGCGACAGCTCGAAGCCATGCGTGCCAACCTGGTGGACCTCAGGACTCCATCCTCATCAACTTCCGTGCTCGGCAAAGACGTCCTGGGTTTGCGGGATCCGTTTGAGGGTATCACGACGAAACTACAGGAGCAGTTTGACGGCCACGTTGCGATCGCGAGGAGCTTCGCAGACACCAATGGTTGGACAGGCCTGCAAGAGTGGCTCGGGAAGGAATTTCACAAATGATGACAGCCCGGCGGGGTCGCAGGGTTTATGTCGTTGACATGCATGTACGACAGTCAATTGAGCGTTCCCGGGACGGCGTTTGATACGGAAAGAGAGATTATACCGATTGCATGCAAGGTTCAGATGGCATTTGGTACGGCGCGCGTGCACCGGGGTAGCTAGCATTCGTATGTGATTTTCTGCCGTCAATTGAAAGCAAAAGACATTCACTCTTCGAAAGGCTTCCACGTGTATTGTTCGATTTCCCTGTGTCGTCGATACTCCGCGACGTTCAGTTGTACAGAGCTCTGAACATTGTCTGGAAGCCAGTCAAGAGACCTGTTCAGCATACGGAGCTGGGTCCGCATTCATTTGTCTAGTGTTTTACACCGCAGACACCGGTCTCCGTACCATGCGTCTTGGTATCGACGTCGCCGTGGATACCCTAGGAAGAGTTCGCTGCTCCTGCCTCGGGTTCCCAGATTATCAGCAGGCGCAATAATGACCGGAGTCCAAGCTCTCTCCCGCCTACCGACCGGCCAGTACTCAAGCCACAGTCGCAGCCGGCGCCTCCTTATCATTTTTCAAACTCAACAACATCTCCCGCATCCGCTTCTTGCTGCTCCCCTCGCCGCCGCCACCCTGTCCCTTTCCGCTCAGATCCACCAGCTTGGCGATCCGCTCCCAGCTGGTGCCGCCGGCGGTGGTATCTTCCCGCTTGGCTAGGAACTCCTCTGCTTCCTTGGCGACCTGTGTTTTCTGTCGGTCGATTTTGCGATTGTAGTTCTCGTAGAAGCTATCAATGTCCTTTTGCGCCGTGGCAACGGTCTCTTCTTTCTTGGACTGCGAGGCCTCGTCGCGGCGGGCGATGTCAGCGTCGCGCTTCTCGCGCCACGCGCGGATGGGCTCGGTGTCGGCTTCGGTTTGCTGAGCGTTATAGTTCGTGTAGCCGCCGCCGGACGTGTTGGTGATGGAACCGCCAGGGCCGACGTTCTATAGAGAGGAACTGTTAGTGGGTACGCCTAGGAAGAAGATCTAGAGGGGCTGAGGCATACATCGTTTTGAGTGTCGATTGCGGGGAAGGAACTCTCGAAGCCGTCGAAGTCGTTATCCTGGCCCGAAGGCTGTGGGGGCGCGGAGAAGTCGTCTCCGCCGCCTAGTAGGTCGTCGTCACCGTCTTCAACGGTTGCAGACTGTTTGGGGGCATCGTTGGCGGAGAAAAGGTCAGCGTCCTCTCCCAGGGCGGCGCGCTCTCGCTCTAAGAAGTCCCCCCCTCCGGTGCCCTCCGCGCGGACGTCGGCGTCTCCTGCCTGATGTTAGCACATGTTCTGGGTCATTTGGTTGCTGCGGTCTTACCGCCCTCGATGTCCTCGATGGAAGGGAATCGGTCGGCCATCGCGTGAGACTGTGGCTTCTGTAGAGCGAGCGAGTGACTGAGTGTGGTCGTGTGACAGAAGCAAAGGAAACAAGGCGTAGACCGGTCGTGGTGTGAAGTTCGACAGGTGTCGCTGGCTGCAGCATACAAGTCGCTCCGGGCAAGTTGACGCTCCTGAGGCTAGATGGCCCTGTTCGCCGCCGTACATTGACTGTGCTTGGCGCTACTACAGCCCTAAGCACGGGCCAACTTACCCATTGCTCACGAGCTCTGAAGTTGGTGATGGTAATCTTCTTTGTCGCGTTGTCCATCACTTCATCAATTCGACTCTCATTCAGATAAGCTGTTTAGTGGCGGGCGGAGCCATAGCGAGGCCAGATCATTGATCATTGAAACATTCCAGACAGCGCCTGGCGGAATTCTATAGCTCAGCTTGTAGCCTCCTGCAGTGGTATCGAGCGCCATTAGTGGTCTCAAACCTCTCGGACTTGCTTTGGTCGATGACCACGGCTTGAACGCAACGTATCTGCAAGGGTGTAGGCGACTATGGCGTTCTCCGACGATGCACTCAGAGCAAAGCTCTCGACCCTCAATGAGACTCAGGATAGCATCGTCTCTGTCTCACAGTGGATCACCTTTCATAAGTATGGTTCCCAGTCGACTCTTGCCATCAGCATCAGTTGGAATGACTAACCTGAACTAGACGACATGCCGATCGGATTGCCAACCTGTGGTTGACCAGACTACGAGACTCAGCTCCTCCCAAACGGCTCAACTTCATCTATCTATGCAACGACATTGTCCAGAATGCTCGGGCACGAAAGCGAACTGAGTTCCCAGACGCTTTTGCCCCACTCATGCCGGAGGCTCTTCAAACTGCCTACAGGTCTTCCACACCAGAGATTCAGGCTAAGATCCGACGGGTGCTCGAGGTGTGGAAAACGCGTGTCACTTTCGAGGGCCCCATCATTGAGGCCATCGAGGCCAGGCTAGAGGAGGTTGACAAGACTAAGGGGACCGGCAGCAGCGGAAAGAAAACGCTCATGGGCAAGTCGCTGTTTGGATCATCAAGTGACAAGCCCATGCCTAAGGAGCTCGAGACGCTTGGACCCTTGCAAACCGCTGTCACGAAGGCGACTATCGACGCCCGACCCGCCATAGACGCCGCTCAAAAGGAATACACGAACCTCAATGATCCCGAAGCCGGCCTTCCTACGCCGCCAGTCTATGCCGCCAGATTGTCCGGCCTCATGAAGCAGCTTTCTAACGCCGAGAGCGCAGTGGGCGCCAGTATCAAAGCGCGACAAGCATTGCTGACTGACCTGGAAAGAATCCTCGAAATCAACAAATCGGCTCTTTCCAAGGATGAAGAGACGTTCCTGGAGTTAGGCAGTCGCAAGACGAGCACTGAGGGCAAGAAGCGAGACGTGGAGGATGCTATCATGAAGGGGCTTTCCTCAAACGAGGTCTCTCCAGCGGCTCCCGACCCCAACGGTGGGAGTGCGTCAGGATTTGTCGATGACCGGCCAGAAGTGGAAGAGCTCACGCCGGAGCCCGAGGATCCTCTCGAGGATGGCGGAGACTTCGGTTACTCGCCCACAGCTCCGACCAGCAACCCGGCCGTAGCAGCAGCTCTGTCAGGCTTTGGCGACACCGACTACACAGGGGTCAAACTGAGGAACGCCAGTAATAGCAGTCTCAACGGACCGACTGCCAAGCGACGCAAGATGAGCCATGGCGATGATCAGGTTGTTCCTGATCTTGGAGGCCTGGGGATGGAGAACCTGGGCCGCGAGGGGGAGAGTTTGGGGAGTGCTCTAGGAGACCTTGATGCCGACGTCAATGAGCTGCTCGAACAGGCCAAGCAGGGATAACTGTGCATGATTACCAGCAAAACGCAGAGCTTACGGACAGGCTCGCGGTTACGATTGTAATGTGTAATAACAGTAGCAAGCAGCGGACGGGTTTCACATGCTCAGGTCTTGGGCGAGCGTGGCCAACGCTAATGAAATGACGCGTCGGAGGGGCGGCTCAAAGCTCAACAGCTGCAAGCCTCGAAACCTGCGCCCTCCAAAATCTCTCAACAACTGCTTTCCTCTCGCCTTCCCGTTGCCCCACATTCCAAGGTCTCTCCTGCATATGTAACGACATCGAGTTGCTACGTCTTTTCGTTGCAAGTCGTTCGATGTGTCCCTCGTAGCTTCCTCGTTCACCGAGCGAGACCTGTCCCTCGAAATGGATTCTCGTGGACGCTGAAATGGTAGCACTGACACTACCCAGCACCCATCACTAACCCATATACTGCATCATGGCTACAGATATATCTACCATCGTGTCTATAGGACAGGATATTGCTGTCACAAAGACAGACATTGTCACGCCCTGTCTCACGAACCAGCAGAACGGGACCGAGAGCCAGAACCAACCGAAGAAAGTACGAAGCAAATACAGACATGTGGCCGCCCTGCACGCGACCAACCGTTCATCATGCCTCAGTCACGAATCTACCGAGACTCCGAGCTTCCTGGGCTTCAGGAACCTGATGGTGCTCACCATCATTGTCATGAACCTCCGGCTAGTCGTTGAGAACGCAAGGAAATACGGTCTGTTGATCACGCTTAAGTCGAATATCCACGCCGGCGATGTCAAGGCCGGCCTCTTTCTCTACGCCATCACACCCATCCACCTCTTCGTCGCCTACATCATCGAGAGAGTTGCAATGGAGCACGCGAAAGGCGCGGTAGGCCGGCGGAAGAAGAGCGACGCTGGCATGAAGAGTCCGGAAACTGAGAAGGACCGGAAGGAGTTTCTCAACACTTGGTGGTACATTGCTATAGCCCATACCATCAACGCCACCTTGGCCCTGGGAATTACGAGCATCGTCGTCTGGTGGGGCGTTAACAATCCCGGCATTGGCACCATCAGTGAGCTCCATGCCATTGTGGTGTGGCTAAAAACTTGTTCCTATGCCTTCACGAACCGAGACCTACGACATGCTATGCTCCATCCTGGCGGGCCTGAGTCAGCCATTCCTCTCATCTACGGCAACTGCCCATACCCCAAGAATGTCACCCTCAACAATCTGTGCTATTTCTGGTGGGCGCCAACTTTGGTCTATCAACCGTATTACCCTCGAACGGACAAGATCAGATGGGGCTTCTTCTTCAAGCGCGTTGGCGAGACGGTGGCGCTCTCGGTCTTCATCTGGCTGCTTGTTGCTCAATACGCCGAACCTCTTTTGCGGAACAGTCTTGACGGAATGGCCGTCCTGGACCTTCCTTCGATTGTCGAGAGGCTGATGAAGCTTTCGACCATTTCTCTGGTCGTCTGGCTAGCCGGCTTCTTTGCTTTGTTTCAATCCTTCTTGAATGCGCTGGCAGAAATCATGCGCTTCGGTGACCGACAATTCTACGAGGACTGGTGGAATAGCACAAGTTTGAAGATGTACTGGGCGACCTGGAACAAGCCCGTTTATCACTTCATGAGACGGCATGTATACTCTCCTCTGGTGGGACGCGGATGGTCTCCTCAGGCAGCCAGTGCCTGGGTTTTCGTCTTTTCGGGCTTCCTGCATGAGTTGGCCGTCGGAGTGCCGTCCCATAACCTCTTGGGTGTCGCATTCTTCGGAATGGTCTGTCAACTACCTTTGATCATAGCCACCGAGCCTCTGGCGAAGATGGGCGATGTGGGCGGAAAGGTTATTGGCAATTGTATCTTCTGGATCAACTTTGTCTTTGTCGGTCAGCCACTGGCAGCCATGATCTACTTCTTTGCATGGCAGGCCAAGTATGGCGTTTTGAGCAAGGGGTCTGTTTCGTCGGCAAGCTAGCGGATGGTATTTTGGAGTCTCCTGGCCGCAAGTAAACTACTAGACCATCTCGTCTACTAGAGAGACGCATATGCACTTATTCTCAAGACTTCTATCCAAGTCGCCTTATGGTAGATTTCACCATTCCAGGTTTATGCTTCAGCCTCGTCTTCCATCGAGATCACGTGCGAGGCTGACCTATTGATGGTCTTTCAACCTCATCCCTGTACGTCGCCCTTTTGTTTCGACACATCCACTTGACACTTTCGTAGCTAGAGCATATCAATATCAGGAGTCAATACTGGAGCGTGTCAGTTGCTTTACAGGATTACCTGTAGTGCCTTACCACGCTTGGCGACAGCACTGTGAACTTCCGCTCAAAGCTCTTGAGGATTCCAATCCGTGTCTTACTCGTTGATTGCCTCCTCGTCTTGGCTTGATCGAATCCACCAACCGTAGCCCATCATGGGCGACCGGTTCAACGATCCAGATGATCCGACCTTTCAGAGGCGGCGGCGACCGCGTTCTGTAACCGACTATGGCTCTGCGATGGTTCAATGGACCTCCAACCGCAAGCTCGCCTACAAGGGAACCGCACACTACGAACAAGAGCGGCCATCTATCAGTTATGTCTTTGACGTCTTGCCGCCAATATCGAGACGCGACGCGCCCGCCGAGTCAATACCAGTCCGCCACCTTCACACATCTCTTGGCAAATCGAAGAAGCCCGTGACGATTGTGCGCTGGATGCCCGACGGACGGCGTCTGCTAGCCGGCGTACACAATGGCGAGTTCATGCTGTGGAACGGCATGGCCTTCAATTTCGAGACCGTCACCGCCATGGGTAGTTCGTCGTTGCGGGCAGCTGAGTGGTCTAATCGGAAAGATTGGCTCATCGCGGCCAACGACGAAGGAACCGTGTACTATCTCGAACCTACTCTCAATAATACTCATCAATTCAAAGCTCACGACTCTCCGATACGAGATCTGGCTTTCTCGCCGACCGACACGAAATTCGTTACCGCTTCAGACGACAACACGCTCAAAATTTGGGATTTCCACTCATCGCAGACTGAGTCCTCCTTCACAGAGCACGGCTGGGATGTCAAGGCGTGCGATTGGCATCCGACCAAAGGCCTTGTCGTATCCGGATCAAAAGACCACAGCGTTCGTCTGTGGGATCCTCGAAGCGGGCGCAACCTTACAACGCTGCACGGTCACAAAAACGCCATAACCGCCACAGTCTTCTCGCGACTACGGGACCAGCTCCTTGCCACGAGCGCTCGCGACGGGCAGACACGCATCTTCGATCTCCGGCTGATGCGCGACGTGGCAATTCTACGCGGCCACGAAAAGGGAGTCACCACGCTATCATGGCATCCCATTCACCCCTCACTGATCTCCACCGGCGGCGACGATGGCGCCCTCAACTCCTACCTCCTCACCGAACCCAACACCCCAGCCGGCGTCTCCACAGCCACCACCTCGCCCTACGCCAGTCCGGACCCGAAATCCGCGCCCGCCCAATCCATCTATCCTGCGCACAAGATCGCCGTCGCGCACGAATCCTCCATCTGGTCCCTCGACTGGCACCCGATGGGCCACATCCTCGCCTCCGGCAGCAACGACCACTACACGCGCTTCTGGTCGCGCGCCCTACCGGGCGACAACAAGTGCTTCAAGGACGAGAAGCACCTGGGCGAAGAAGGCGCCGAGGCCTTGGGGACCTGGGACCGCAAGCACGGCAGCCGCGCCCGCCGCGAGGCCGAGCTGCAGGAAGAGGAAGACGAGCGCGAAGCACAGGACGACCAGCCCCAGGAATCGCAGTCCGGCACCCACCATCTCCCAGGCCTCCCCGGCATGGGTGGCGGCGGCGGCGGTGGCGGGGGCAGCAGCGCCATGCCCGGGCTAGGCAACCTCCCCCCGCTGCCTCCCTCTCTCGGCGGCGGCCCACCCCCACCTCCACCCAACGTCCCAGGCCTCTCCCCCTCAGCCCTCCAGCAGCTTCTGCAGCAGGCCCAACAACGATCCGGCGGCGGTCTGGGCGGTGCGGAAAGCGGCTTCCTGCCCCCACTACCCCCCAATCCAGGCAGCATCGACTTCTCCAAGTTGACCCTGCCACCGGGCTTCCCGCCTCCGCCGCAGCAGCAGGGTGGTGGTGGGCTTCCGCCGCCGGGAATTGGTGGAGTCGTCGCGGGGATGCCGCCGCCGGGCTTGTCTGGCTTGCCTGGCTTGCCTAGTGGGGCGGCGGGACCACCGCCTATGTCGGGCTTGCCGGGCCTTGGAGGAGGTGGCGGCGCGCCTGGCACGGTGGGAAGTAGTATTGGAGGTGCTAATGAGAATGGGAATGCGAATGCGAATAGTAGGAGGCGAGCGCCCCTGCCGAGCCAGCAGGAGGGGTTTAAGTTGGAGCAGGCGAGGGGGAATTATAGGGTTGCGAGATAGCCGGGTTGGTTGGTTGGTCGATACAGCCATGGCCTGGCCCGGCCGGTGTGTCTGGTGCGGTTGTGAGATGAGGCACAGGACGGAGTGGAGCATGAAGATGGAAGGATATGCCGGTGTGTGTGGGTGTACGTAGATGCGCTTTGTGTTGGGAGTTCTGGTAGAGCCGTCATGAATGCCTTGCACGACGAGGAAACCCGGTGCTGTTGCTCTCTTGGGGCGTAAAACGTGGTACAGCGAGATCGAAGGAGAAACTCACATTCGCACTTCCACAATGCTTTCATTATATTGGTTTTGGTCGTCTACTTCTTGTTTCATTTTAGTGCAATCTCCTCCACGTTACCGTGATGCTAAGCGGTACCGTCCAGCTGCATAGCATGAGCATCATGAGGACCATTCCCGCCGGGCACCACGCCATCGACCTCCATATGATCCGCACCTGCTCCAACTCCAGCACCAGCCCCCTCGGCAGCCTCGAGCTCCCTAATCTGCGCATCCACATCCTCATCCTCATCGACCGCATAGCCGGCCATCTCCTCCTGCTCTGCCCGCTCCTGCTTGACCGCCGCCGCGGCCGTGAGGCGCTCACGCCGCCGCCTCAAAGCCTTCTCATCCACGTCCTCGAGCCAGACGCGCACGTTGCGATCCTTGCCCACACTGACGAGCAGGCCGCGCTCGGCGACCCTGACGAAATCAACGCTGAGCACGACGTTGTTATGGGCGTTCTCGGCCCGCCACAGCACTTCCTTGCTGCTGACGTCCCACACGACGACGGTGCCGTCCTCGCTGCCGCTAGCGACAAAGGCAGCTTCCTCGCCGTCGCCCCAAATATAGCTGCCCATGGCGCCGCCGAGACTGAACTCGCGATTGACGTGACCTTGGTAGGTCTTGACGCAGCGACCCTCGGCGTAGTTCCACAGGCGCACACAGCCGTCCAGGGTCCAGGCCAGGACGAACTTGCCGTTCGGGGAGAACATGACGCTGGTGACACCGTTGCGGTCTTCGTCGACGAGGGTGCGCAGGCACTGGCCCGTGCCGCTGTCCCAGATGCGGATGAGGCCGTCGGTGCTGCAGCTGCAGACCATGGTGCCATCGCAGACAAAGTCGACGCCACCGACAGGGTCACTGTGCGCGGGAAGTTGACGCATGCATCGGCCACTACGCACATCCCACAAGAATAATGCCTCGTCGTAGCTGCCACTCACTAGCATATTGCCTTTTGGGCTGAATGCCAAGCTGTACACATAGTTGCTATGGCCTGTGAGCGGTGAGGGCGCAATTGGTGCATCGCTAGACAGTGGACTCCACAGCATGATGTCCTTGTCGTCGCTGGCGCTGGCCAGTGTATAGCTGTTGGCGTGCGCAGCGCTGCCCGAGGATAAACCTGGGTTACCGACATGCGACCAGGCAAGTGCATTCACTCCAGCAAGATGCCCTCGCAAGGTGCGTATATGCTTGAATTCTACCTGTTCTTGTCCTGAGCCTGCATCCGCTGGGACAGAGGAGGCGGGCACGGCGTAGATATTGATGGTGGCATCGGCGGAGGCGGTTGCAAGTAGGGCGCCATCGGGTGAGAAGCGCGCGCAGGTGATACCGCGGGCGTGCGCTTTGGGTATTGTTGCGAATGAGCGGTAGTGGAGGGATCGTTTTGAGCGAGGGATGGGTGAGATAGACCGCGAAGAATATTCGGAACAGGGTTTGCTGCGCGAGCGGCGCGGTGTAGCGTAGTGGGATGAGCCAGAAGAGCTGCGTCGGTGGCTGCGACGAGGGGAGCGTGAGCGCGAGCGTGAGGGCGAGTTGGAGGAAGTTCGAGAACGGTGGTAGCCTTTGGCTTCTCGAGTAGTCTCTTTGCGTGACCGGTCGGGTGTACGGGAGAGTGAGCGAGAGGGAGATGGTGAGTGCGAGGTCCGTCGCCGTTTCGCGTCTGGGTAAGAGACCTCGTCGTCCATGCTTGCTACCTTGCACAGAGGTGGTCAATGGCGCGGTGCGAGACGCGGTAACGATTTTACAAGGCGCGGTCAAACGCCCAAGTGGTGAATCGCGATCAGGGTTAGGGTTGAGGAGACTCGCCCCCCCTCCCGGCACATTGGAGTATGATCGATGTTTGGAGGGGACGTAAGGGGGCTTTTCACTGTCCTTGCAGGGACTGACGAAGCCGAAAGGTAAACGAGACTCTCAGCTGCTATGTCACTGACTCAATGGCCGAGTAGTGTTCCCAGACCTGGTGCATCTCGTACCTGTGCGATATTAGGCCCCTTAGAGAGCCAGGAAATATCGGAACTCGGACAGCGTTGTGTCAGCTTAGTGGGTGGTCTGCAGCAGGGGCTGATTAGAGTCTCTGCTTAGATGGTATTTCAGATTTCCATGTACCTTTCGGCATCTGGTGAAGCTGCTGGCCGTGTAGATCGCAGGTGCCGCGTGCCGATCGCGAGTATCGACGACACTTGAACGATACCGACTCACACCGCCGACCACTGACACCTACTCGTCTTCTGCTGTAGCCGAGGCTATTCGTTGCCCTGCACTCTTGAGATCTTTCTGGTCGAATGAGGACTACCGCCTCAACCCTGCAATTGAAGTTTCGGAGATCAACGCATATATGCCGTTGCGCCTACATTTCCGAGGCCCGAGCAACGTACCCTCCTGGAATATTGCTTGTTCATGGGTATGGCCTGACAGAATCTACTTGGGAGGGACTCCTGCTTGTGGTATGATACGCAGGTGGAGTCTCTAGTCCTCAGTGTGGCGGAAATACTGAAGATCCTCAGACTTGCGGACAGGATACACGAGGACGCTCAAACTCCGTGCCGGTCAACCCAAATGACAACTGCCACTGTCAGGCTCATGCTGATCAAGACCACGTTCTAGACCATCTCTATACTGAGGGAGCAGGGCAAAGGCGGCTGTTATACGACTCCCAAAAGGGGCATGCATCATTTGCCACGCTACATGTCTCGACAAACCTTAAGCGATCTCGGGTTTCTCCTACTCTTGGTACTAAATAGATATGTTGTCGTTTCGATCACAAGCCACCCTTCTGTGCTTCAAGCAACGCAAGCATGATTCGACGGTTCCAGATGCTGGTTGAGTCATGTCCGAATCTGTCAGACAACGCTCACAGAAGCACGTGTCGCAAGCATGTGCCCATTGTAGACGCAGAAGGCGAAAGGTAACAAGTGATCTCGCACGTCAGATCCAAGAAACTGATAAACCGCGTTTGTTTAGTGCGACAGGGAAGAAACCGAGTCAACCTGTAGTCAGTGTCTGAAGGACAATGTCGAGTGTCTCCTGGAGGATGCTCCAGACCAACGGCTCCGGCACTACCATCAAAGACATAAGCGTACGCTTTCCAAGGTCCTGAAGACGATCAGAGCAGGCGAGGAGGCAGAGACAGCATCCCTACTGGCTCTGATCCGAGACGGTGCGTCTGAGACCGACATCGAAAACCATGTTGACACCATCTTCGCTGGGGCCAGTGATGCTACCTTCGTCTCTCGTTCCTCTTCACAAATGGACGAGGTCCCTACCCTCCAAGGCCCACCACTGATGCCTACTCTGTCGTCTGGGGTATCTTCCGGGGAGGAACCCTCAACAGGCCTAGAATATTTGAAGGCATTTGAGCCATTCGATGCTTCTAGTGCGACAAATCGTGCCATCTGGCAAAGCACGAGTATGGACGGCCCGTGGAAAGGTAAAGGCAAAGGCCGCGGATCGTCAGCTGTGGCGATCGACCCTGCAGAGGAGTTCCAAGCTGGATACTCCTTGCCACCTTCTTCCAGGCAGCTCCCAGTCGACGACCACGATAACACCAAGGGAAAATCTCCCAAGCGACCGGCCGACGCCCACGATCAGATGGAACCGAGTGACCAGAAAAATATCGAACCGGGGGCAACCAGACACTTTGGCAACTTGCCAATGTCCAGGTCGATCTTGACCAACAATTTTCCTGACTACATTCAAGCCCGACAGCTTCAGGTGATAGGAGGTCGCATGGACGAATGTCTGCCGCTGAACCTCGATACCGAGTCTCGGGCTGATAGACTCTCTTCGGCAATCGTCGCTTTCAGGGACACCGCTCGGTCCATGATAGCGCGCGGTCAACCGGCTGACTCGGTGCTCAGCATGAAAGGTTTAGAAGTCGATCTGATGTTCCGAGATCGCAGACCGGGCGACCCTCACAACGTATCGACTTGGGCTTGCGAATACTCCAAGACTTGGACCTTCTTACCACTCCACGTCCGGCTGGCTTCAGTCTTCTTTGCCGGCACCTTCATGCGCTGGGCCGTTCTGCCCTGTGCTGAGACATACGCTCTTATGTCGAACATGATGCGTCCACTGCCTAGCCAGCTATTCGTACCGCACTCCGGTGATATTGATATCTGTCACCTGCCTTGCCTCCGCTCAGTGCAGCTGGACCATGGAGGCAAATGGGTGGATCGTATCACAGCTGACACCCAGCGATGTCACTGGCTCAAGGGCGACCATTCCTGCGTCGAAGAGAAAACCATAGAAGACGGAGGCCGAAGGCGTTCGATGAAAACATTGTCGGACGCTTTTGTCGAGTTCGTCGATGATGCTAGAAACTGGACTCTGCTGGCTTCGGTCCTGGATGAATTCCCCGCGCTGCGAGGTAGGGTATCCTTTCATGATGACGAGGAAGTCTGACGGGCCGTTCTGGATTTTCCAAAGCGAGGTCGAATGGCCCATAATGTTGCCGAGACAGTGCTACCCTTGAGGCCTAGCGAAGGGGGGGAATTAAATGAAACATTAATACAAGGCGCGTGCAAGTGTCAGCCCATAATCGTTTCCCAACCCCGTTCGTACATGACTTGCATCCAATGGGTTGGTGTCCCAAACATGTCCATCTGCAACCACGTCTCCTTCATGATGTCGAGCATCCGCAGGTACGGCTTCTTCGGCAGTCGGTTCGCCAAATCCAGGAGTCTCTGCTCGGCAAAATCACGAGCCACGACAATCCGCTGATCTGTCTGCTGATCCAGAAAGCCAGGCAGTGGCGACGTAGTGCCATACCTAAGCTCACTGCCAGCAGTGAGAACGAGGATCGGATGAAGGCATGATGTTCCAGAAGAAATCGGCAGGGCTTCAACGAGCTCCAGAGTGTGAATCGCCAAAGCAATGCGATAGTCGTCCATTGACTCCGTTGTAGGCGTTATCGGGTTCTCATCATCGCCATCTTGAAGACGGGCTGTGAGCACAGATGGGAAGACATGATAGATCTGCAGTAGCCCTGCGCATCTATATGCTTCCGCCAGTTGCACAAGATGGTCCTCCGGAGTGTTCTGATCTTCAGACCCGAGTACGAACGCACTAGTCGGTATCTCAGCAGCCTTGAGAGCGTTTTCTACGGCTGCCGCCCATCTTTGCTCGGACTCGGTCGCGAGCGGCCCGTGAGCGTTGTTGACCCGGCGCCGCATAATGCGGCCGACCTCTGCGAACAGCATTTGTACGTGGGGAGCGATACCAGTCCACGGGTGGGGCTTTACGACTTCTTGCGGCGGCGTCGACGGAGGTCCATCCGTATTGAGGTTTAGCTGCTGTAGACTCGCTTCTAGGGCATCGGGATCTGCTGAGAAAACATTGTCCTTGGAATCGACAAAAGCAATCATCATTTCCCAGTAGATCATGGCGTGAAGGAAGAATTGCTCTAGAGAGCGAGCCTTCTCATCGGAAGGCTGCCGTTGCTGACTTAGCTTGGCGTTGATGAGTTCTCGGGCAATGTTGAGGTGTTCCAGGCCAATGTCGCTTGCGTTGTGCCAGGAAGTTGTGGGACCTAAAAGAAGAATGGCTAGTAATACACGGTCCGCTGATATGCTTCCAGATCTCCAGAGCTGGAGATCATTGTGTATGCTGATTCTGGCCTGTCGCTGTTTGTTCAGACCGATTCTTTCCATTGCCGGATTGCTATTGGCCAAGTGAGCACAAGACATAGACTGTATAGCCAAAGAAATGGATCCAGAGCTATCCCAGTTATGCCCTACAAGGGCTCGGAAGGGATTCTTGGTCGAATCGAAAAGTGCATAGAGCCTGCAAACTTGGCTAAAGTAGTGATCTACTAGATCTGTGTCGCTGTACTGTGTGGGTGTCATGCGGTAGTACCATCTGAGGAGGTCTTCTGGGGTGTGAGCGCTGCTTGAAGACGTGTTCCGCGCACGTCTTGATGCAGGCACAATCGACGTGCCTACGTTCTGATCAACCTCTTCGATCACTTCTTCGTCCCCACCTACAGCTTCCAGGAGCTGATCTGCCGAAGGCTGCGTGGTCGCAGGAAGCATTGAATCATCCATCGCTTGAAATGTGGGCAAGAGCATATTTGAGGAAGCGAACACGTCGTCGAAGAAGTAAGGGTTGGACCCAGTGTTGGCCTGCATTAGAGGCTGATCAAACCCGTGAAATTGGAGACCAAGTTCGTCCAGCAGTGGCTCAGCCAAGCCATCCGAAAGCTCTGATTTAGGTCGCAACATTGGCTGAGACATGCCCAACTCTCCCCGCTGCTCACCTGAAAAGTCAATCACACTGGTCGAGAAGTCATCGAGACCG
Source organism: Cyphellophora europaea CBS 101466 (assembly GCF_000365145.1). Classification (NCBI taxonomy): domain Eukaryota; kingdom Fungi; phylum Ascomycota; class Eurotiomycetes; order Chaetothyriales; family Cyphellophoraceae; genus Cyphellophora; species Cyphellophora europaea. The sequence goes on from NW_008481811.1 coordinate 1,003,067, forward strand.
GAATGGCCGAACTCGTTCAGTGACGGTTCCGGAAATGGTGGTGTTGGCATCGGTGGCGGCTCAGTTGTTGCACTCTGCGACGATGGGGGGTCTGTAGGCGTACGCAAGACTTCATACTTGCTCGACCACTTGAAATCCCTTGCGTAGCCTGGACAACTAATGCCTTTCTCCGTACAACGTTTGCATTTTGGCTTTGCCTCGTCACACTTGAGCCTCCGGGCCTTGCAACGCTGGCAGCCATTCCTGGACTTGGTAGCTTTGACGCCCGAGGTGTGGCCCGGTTTCTGTAGCCCAATGGGTGTACTGGGAAGTTCGCCTTTTGGTTTCAGGTCCCGCATAGCTCCCAAATTTGATCTGCGTTCTGGTCCTAGTGATACTGCTAGGATATCATTCAAGGGTCCAAGATTGCACTATGCCGCACGTTCCTTTCTGGTTCGCCAAGGACTTTCGTCTTGAGAGAGAAGTTGTGTACGTGATCACTGACCGAGAGGCATTGGGCAATGAGCCTTCGCCTAGCGGCGAATTGATGTAACAGCTTTGTCTAGAATCTCAATTGCTCAACCTGGAAAGAGCGAAGGATCTCGACGTTGTGTCGGAGCGAGGGAAGTGGGAGAGAGCACAAGTCACGCAGAGCTTTCTCCACCTTTGCGTGGAAGGCACGTGATCGATCATCTGCTACGGTGGCGCACAGCGACCACTGTCAACGAGGAAGGCTACACTCTCGTTGGTACTTTTTGCTGTGATATCTCAACGTCATGACTGTAGAATTGGTACCAACCATTGCTAAGGTGACTAGGTAGATAAGACCTTCAAGGTTGTTGCCTTTTTGGCAGTGGCAGTAGTTACAGCACTTACATAGTCGAGCCCTCATAGGTACAGTCATTATCTTTTATATTCTCCGTAGGATCTACCCACTGTCCACCATGACCACAAGGGATGAGCAATACCAGCAGATCAAATCGGCACTGCTCTCGGCTGACCATGACTTCTTGACACTTCCCTCCTCGCCTGCACAGCTGCATCTCTCACAGCAAGCATCATCAGGCTCAAGGCCTACCATCGCCAGTCTGTCCCTGCACCCAGCACTGGAGGCAGCGTTACACCTTCTCAACAACGATCTTCCAGCAGCACACTTTCTCGTCCGTCACGCCCAGAGCGCACCAGCTTGGGAGTGCATGTACCTGCATGGCATCCTGCACCGCATCGAGGGAGATATCCAAAATGCTCGGTGCTGGTACGGCGATGTGAAGGACTCTGAGGCTCTAACGTCTGTTTGGAGTGCAGCCGAGACCTCGTGGGAAGACTTCTTGAACAGGGTGGAGATATCGAGGGACTCGGTAGCCAGTCGGAAGGGTTCAAAAACGCAAGTCGCGGCAAGCGAAGGTGTCGACTGGGAGAAGGAGGAAGAAGAATTGAAGAACATGAGTTCGTGGGAGCTGAGAAAAGTGCTGGAACACTTGGAAGAGAAATTCGGTACGAAAGAGGTGGTTGATTCGAGCGACATGTGGGTTCAGCCGGGAGGAAAGCATGCAGACAAGGCTAATGCCATGATTGTTGGCGGCGAAGGCTGGAGGGAGTTCTGAGCCTGGACATTCAGGAGCTTAGTACGTAGCTTCATCACTGTACCACATAGCAGAGCTCAAGCAGCATGTTCCACCCTGATTTCACTGGCCATACCAAGCTTCTGCTCCGCTGTGGCTTCTTCAAGCATATCTCGGTCATTCGCCAGCACAACTTTGTCGCCAAATGCTTCGGCAATCTCCTCGAGGGTCTTGCGTCTGGTCTCAGGGAAATATAGGTAGGCCATGATCAAGAAGAAAAGTGAGCATCCAACGAAAACATAGTAGTAGTTCTCCCCAATGTTTGCGAAGGCCGACGGACCAGCTTCTGTAATGCCCACGTTGACGATGAAATGTGAGGCGGCTGCCAATCCCATGACCTTGGATCGTAGCGCAACGGGTAGCACTTCTGCTCCGTATAGCCTGACGGAAGTTAGCCTGCGTGTATCGGGCGCCGTGGCTGAGGAAATGGCTGTGAAGGCTGGCTAGGTGAACATTGGGCTCCGAACCATGTCCACCCCGCCCCTGAACCGAAGATCGGACAAGGTGTACTCACCAAGTGGTTGAATTTAGAAATCCGTAATAGCATACGACGAAGAGGTATATTCCCAAGATGGCAAAGCCCTTGCCGACCTGGTTGTTGGTGTGCTGAAACTCACGCTGCATCACGGCGGCGTATATCTCGATGAGAACAACACTAGAGAGCCCGGCTAAAATCATCTTGCGGCGTCCCCACTGATCTGTCATGAATCTGGTGGTCAGGCAGTTAGAGACAAATGCGCATGTGCCATAGACGCTGGCGAGGGCCAGAATAGTCTTGGGCCCCACACCAAGGGACTTGTACAAGATCGTCTGGTAGTATTGGATGACATTGACTGCCCGAGTTAGCATGGCACAGAGTTGGTCATAAAGTGAGTGTACGCACCTCCTGTCAATGAAGTCATGGTCTGCACCGCAATAGACACAAGAGCGCGATGTCGAAACAGCCGAAAGACTTCCTTGAGCGTCTTCACCTCACGAGTCATCTCGAACTCGATCTGCGCTCGCATATGGGCGAATTCGAGTTGCATATCATGCGGAGCCAGCTCTCGCCGGATACGGGCGAATTGAACGCGTGCTTCATCAACCTTGCCGGAGCGAATGAGCTGACGCGGTGAACCAGGCATGAATGTGGCCAATCCAATGAATAGAATGATGCCCCATGGGATCTGGATTCCCAGCGGCAGACGCCATTGAGTTGAGCCGTATGGAGCGTATGAGCAGGCGAAGCCGACCCAATTGCTCAACATGGTGCCCAGTGAGATACCGCAGCCGGATATGCCTCCTATGAGACCGCGATGCTGAGGGGGACTGATTTCCGAAAGATAGATGGGCACAGTTCCGACCATCGCACCGACAGCGATCCCGGCAATCGCTCTGCCTGCTAGAAACATGCCGATATTGACGGAGCCAGTTTGGACAGATGTTCCGATCGTGACGATGATGCACATCAACTGCATGAATCGAATGCGGCCAAGCTTGTCTCCGATGGCAGTTTGCAGTAGAGCTCCTACGGCCTCTCCAGCGATATAGACCGCGACCACAGCACCGGTTAAGCCATGAGAAGGCTTATTCATGTAGTCAATCCAGCTCTGATGAGCAATCGTTGTGGTTGCTATGCCGGTATCGAAGCCAAACAAGAAGGTGCCGATGGCGGCGAAGAGGGCGATGCCCAGTGCGTACATCTGAACCATGATGCTGGTGGTGTTGATTCTATGCGTTGCTAGAATGAGAGAAAGTTGCCAGACACGAAACAAAAGCTCACTATATCGCTAAGCGATGGGCACGCTGCAATAGCCGACGGCACCGATAGCCCTCAGTGCCGTCAGGCGATTGTCCGACAGAAACATACGGTGGCATACGAGTCACGCGGGATGATGGGGGTAGGTGGAGATGATGTTGGAGAAGGTAATGACAGGAGGCCAACTGGAGGTCGTCGGTCATGGCTCTTCGGCAGATTTGACAGCGAAGTAAAGCCTCGTAGAGTAAGCAGGATGCAGATCCCATCAGACCTAACCGCTACTCCGCAGTCTTCGTGGCCCGGGGGCGAGTAACCTCCAGGCGGGGACCCTTCCCCCACGAGGAGAAGGCGTTCCTGCCGATCTGGTAGTCAGGTCAGCGTCTCGAGGATGTGTGGGCTAGTCCTAGAAGCCTTAGCCAGAATGCACGCGGCACGAATGATCTTGATATCATTTTCGATTCGATAACAAGATACGTGCCAGATGTTGGTGTTAAGCAAGCCAAGTCGAGTGACAAGCACTCGATGACAGCCCTTGAGCGCCCAGACAGGCGCGGAGTTGTGGCCGCGCCATTCTTGGCGTCACGTGCACTACGGTGACGGTGACAGCCCATGAGCAGCACCGAAATTCAGCCATTCGAATCGTTTTCATTATGACAATCTTCATTTCAGTCGTCTATCGAAAGTCGGCTGTTGCTGCGATGATATCCTTGAGCAGCATGGCCCATCAACATCACCCTCCCTCAGCAGACGTTTGCTGCTGGGCGTGACCAACGACAGTGACATTTTGTCGGCGAGAGGAAGCTTGCCTGCTAGCCTGAGGCTCCGTAGTCCTTGGCACAATACACCCAAGCCGGTCATTTTGGTGGCCCCAGTTACATTCTGCCATCGAGGACGACTTCGAAATGGAGTATCTAGAGGCGAAATCGCACGATGGCAGTCCGGAGTCTATCCATGTCCTCACTCTCAACTGCTGGGGTCTCAAATATCTGAGCAAGTACCGGAGCGAGCGCCTTTCCGAAATAGGCAAGCGGCTGGCCGGCTTTGCACCTCGACTCGATATAGTCGGGCTACAAGAATGCTGGACCTACGCGGACTATCTTTCAATCCGCGAGTCGACGAGTCATGTCCTGCCGTATGCGAAGTTCTACCATTCTGGCATATTTGGCGGCGGATTGGCCGTCTTCAGTCGCTGGCCTATCGAGGACTCCTCCATGTGTCGTTATCCGCTCAACGGACGGCCAACTGCGTTCTTCCGAGGCGACTGGTTTGTGGGCAAGGGCGTTGCATGTGCGAAGATCAGATTACCAGACCGCCAAGTGATTGAGGTTTTCAATACCCACCTGCATGCCCCCTACGAGAGTGAGCCCAACGACAGCTACATCTGTCACCGAACCGCCCAAGCCTGGGAGATAGCAAAGCTCATGCGAGATGCAACAGAACGTGGGAGCCTAGTGCTTGGACTTGGGGATTTCAATATGGTTCCTCTTAGTTTTGCTCATGTTCTCATCGAGAGCAGAGGTGGTGTTAGAGATGTCTGGCGAACAGTCAAGCCGGACAGCAGTATCGGTGCCAGCATTGATGCCGCTGAGAAAGACCGAAGGCATAGGATGGATGAGAAAGCAACTCCGACCGTCGAGGAGAGCCTTGAGCATCATGGGCACACCTGCGACTCTGCTCTGAATACATGGCGTTGGAACGAGGCACACCGGAAAGCTCTCGACAAAGGGCGGGATCGCACGATAGAGCCGGATCAGCCCGATCCCAGAGCTAAGCGATTGGACTACATTTTCTTCAGTGGCTTTGAAGCAGGATGGACGGTTGAAGACGTCTCTGTCGCATTGACCGAGAGACATCCCAGCATTCGGTGCTCTCTCAGCGACCATTTCGCCGTCAGGACGCTGGTCAAGCGGTCAAGCAGTCCGCCTGAGAGTACTAAGACGGTCGAGGTTCGCGGCCCATTGCAAAATCCCGATGAGCGCAGCCCTAGCAAGGACATCGTCGACCTCGATGCTACGAATCTCGAGCATGCCATTTCCAAAGTGCCGTCCAAGTTCAACATCGAGTCCTCCTTCTACGAGCAGATCCTAGCCATGATTGACAAATACGCCCTGCGTGAACGGAAGCAGCGACGATACAGGCTTTTGCATTTCGTGGGCGCAGCAATCGTCTCCATCGGGTGCTTTATAGCTATCTGGTGGTCACCGCGAAACTACGTGTCGTTCCTGTTGCTCATTCTCAGCACATTTGGCATCATGGCTGGGACGGTGGATGGGCTGATAGGTGGGCTCTTCGTTGGCTCAGAATTGCGCGCTCTAGCAGAGTTTGAATGGGAAGTGCGCAATGCCTGGCAGCTCGCTGGTGGGCCACGGCAGCACGACAGAGCCCTGAAGGACTGGTACGATTGATGGCGCTTACGAGGAGTGGTACTGCGTCCAAGCGCCAGTGGAATGCTCAGCTACACAACCACAACCGAACCAGACTTTGACAACGCCAGCTGCGACGACGAGACTGCAAAAGGGCAATAGAAGTCAAATCAGGAGCACTATAAACGACCGAAATCGAGGCCGGCACAAAAGGTGGGTGATAAAAGGGGATGATCAATAATGTGGCTGAAGGAAGAGCTCTGAGTTGGCAAGCGCTGTTCCCGTTGTTTTGGTTTCAGGACTCGGGCGATCGATTTCCAAGCTGCCAGGTCGCCCGCGCGCACCTCATCTCTCGCTTCCTCCTCCTCCCTCCCACCGCTTCTACCCTCACTCAACATCTCTGCACTCCTTCGCAACCATTACAACTCGGTCGCGTCATAGTTATCTCTACTTCGACAGCATTACGAGTCTTCGCGACAACTATTTCTCACGGTACGTTCTTGTTTGTCGCGTCTTATCGCACTTGTTGCCCTTGTCACCGACTCTGCCGTCGGCACCTGCTGCCTGCGCCTCAGCTGATTTCCACCATGGGTCGCCATCCGGTGACTCATACGTGGTCGCATTGATGTTATCTTCCTCCCTCGCACTGTTTTTTCCACATTTCCTATCGCTTCTGTCGAGTTACACCTCCTTCTCTGTCAACGCGCCCCGCTTTCCCAGCTTCAATCCTCAGCCGCGCACACGCCCCTTACACGTTGGCTGACCAGTTCCCAGTCCACGCGACCTCTATCTACCTAGCAAGGCCTCCTAACCACATATTTATTGCAATGGCATCCACCCGTGCCGCCACCGGCAACTCCAAGCCGCGTGTCTTCCAGGCCGTCTCCACCGACCCCGTCCGCAAAACGACCGCAGGCAGGAAGCGCACCACCAAGACCACCACAACAAAGCCCGCTGCCAAGAAGACGACCACCACCGGTCGCGTCAGCAAGCCCAAGACCGTCAAAAGCAAGCCCTCCGTCAAGGACAAGGTCGAGGGCGCACTCAAGAAGGCCGAGGGCACCGTGACCAACAAGCCCGGCAAGAAGGCCGCCGGCACCAAGCAGGCGAAGGGCACCGATGGCAAGAGCGCTCGTGGCCGCAAGGTCAAGGTGTAGATATGCCATCTGGACATACTTTGTTATGACCAAGGGGCTTGGAGCGAGCGAGGAGCTGACGCGCTAGCGGCGAGGCGCGCTCGGACCGGCGGGTTGTTGTTGTGCACGCAAGGGTGTCTTGTCTCGTCCATCGTTGTTTTCTTCTGTCCCCAGGTGCTCACGTTTCTTTCGCAAGGATTATGATGACATACACAACAAAGCACGCAAAGCAAAGCAATCCAACATGACAGCGTTTTACCGAGCTATTGATGGACGTTGGGAATTTGAAGATTGCTGGACAGGGACTTGGGACTGGGCACTAAGGGATGGGATCGGGGGCCCGGCTGAGCTGATGAGCTTGCTGGGAAGGAGTTCGGGGGTGTCTCTTGCTTGTCTACCTGGTAACAATTTATCTTTGCTCTCGCCGGTCGTTTGGACTTTATGTCGCAACCTCGCAATGGCAATTTCGCGCGCACAGGTATCGGGGCAACCTTTTTCTGCGTTTACGAGCTACTACTGGCAGAAATGACCATGACGGTTTTCTTGTCTCCAGCTGCACTTATTGCAGCATCTTGCCTTTCTTCCCCCCCTCTCGTCGCTGCGCTGAGCCTTCCTCGCGCTACCTGTTTGACACTGCTTTGCCCACGAACGAAAGCACACCACCGAATAGCAGCCCTGCCTGGCAAAGCATTTTTGATGCATTGCCATCAGATACTCACAGACAAGATGTCTCAAAGCGTCAGCGTCGCGCTGAAGGTGCCCAGTGCCAAAATGCACGTCCGCTAGACGCCGTCCAAACCTTCTGTTTGATGGTTAAATTGCTTTTGCCCGTCTATACATCTCATTCATTTGCGCATCATTGTTCGTCTGACAGCCTCGAGTGTCAGGATGCTCTTACACCCCAAGCACTCTTGTGCTGAGAGCTACCGCGGACAGAGGCGTCGGTCAGCTTACTTACCTCCGTATGTCCACACACTTTGCTGCCCCAGCCTTCATGACGCCCTAGAGGCTAACTTCCATCATCCGCCAGTCGAGACTCGCTTCCCAGCAGCAAACGCGTAGTATGTGGGTCGCTATTGAGGATTCAGTGCGGTGACCGGTGCCTACGCATCACGGTCTTGCGGTTGGTCTTTTCACTGACCTGCCTGATGCCAGCAGCGTTGGAGTGTGTATGCTGGATATTACACATATAGATGCTCCTCCGAGCGTCGAAAACCTGCTTAGTGATTTGAGCCTCCGTCGGACACCATCACGTTCCTTCCAGTCATCTCGGCCAACGCTGGGTAATGCGTCTGTCTATCAAGGAGTCAAGTCCGTGAACATACTCGGGATATGGGCTGTAGGTCCCATGATAACCATAATCTGGAGCCCGTAAAGAAGTAGTACGTTGAGCTGCAAGCCCAAAGCCAGTCGTTGAACGCCACACACAACCATACAAGGAAGGAGTCCGGGCACCGGGTTCAAGCGCATCACAAATGGATTAATGAGTCTACCTTTCGCCATAACGCAACCCAAAGCCCCCTAGACGATCCATCAAGGACTCGCAACGACTACCTGCACCAACTCACCAACACTCACCTGCCACTCCCCTCTCAACCCTCCTGACAACACATCGGAAACTCCTCACTGATCTTATACCCCTTCTTACACTTGACGACCTGCGTAACATTCGTGTTCGGCACGGGGCTCTTGCGACTATCCAGATCCTTGCAGTACGGCTCAAACCTGCCCAATCCGTTCAGATACTCGTACTGCGTGGGGCAGCAGCACGTCAGGTGCAGGCCGAACAGCCACTTGGTGATGGCGGAGCTGTCTTTGATGCATTGGGCGTAGTCGTTGGACCAGAGTTCGCGGCGGGCGGAGAGGAGGGCGTTTGCGGAGGGGGGTTGGGCGCGGGTGGAGGAGAGGGTGGCGGTGTCGGTGTCGGTGGCGGTGTCGAAGTCGTACTCATGCTCGTAGTCTCCATTGAAGTCCGAGTCCGAGTCAGAGTCGCTGCGGCGGCGAGGGCGTGTGCTGTTGTTGCGGTTGGGGCGGCCGTGGAGGCGTCCTCGTGGACCTCCTCCAGTGCCTGTTCTACCCGGCGGAAGACTCTTGGTGTGCGTGGAATTGGCACCGCCTTGAACGTTTGTGGTTTGCGTGAAGCGACCAGCAGCAACGGCACGCCTTACGGCATCGCCTTTGTACTGACCCTCGCTGTTACCACCACGGGGTCCGTCACCACTGTTCTGACCACCGCGGCGAGGGCCCTCTTGCGCGCCATCACGCCCTCCCTTCTGTTGCTGTTGTCCCTCGCGGGAGCTTCTGGCACCGTCGCCTCGCTGGCTGTTACCACCCCATCGCATAAGACCACGACCGCCGTGACCGCCAGGGCCGCCAGAGGGAGGACTACGCTTCCGCCAAGAGCCATCGCCGGGGTCGCCGCTGACATCCTGGTAAGGACCTTGTAGCTCAGATGGCTTTCTGAGCTTCCTCTTGGACTTGGCCTTGCCGTGCTCGTTGCTAGAGAGGTCTTGGTCGACATCTGTGTCGCGCGCCGAGAACATACGGTCAACAGCGGCAGCGTAAGCGTCTTGACCCGCTCTGATTTCCTCGGTGGTAGGCGTGGAAGGGGTGACTATGTAGTCGTTGTTTCGTCTTGGCTCCCGCTTGACCGTCGCTTTGCCGTGCTCGTTGCTAGAGATGTCTTCGTCTAGATGTGCATCATAGCCATCAACATCGTCAGAAGCAATGTCGACAATGTCGCTGGTCGCGGTTTCGATGATGCTGTCATCGCTGATGTCGAACAAGTGAGCCATCAACTCGAACTCGGCGACATCAGAAGGCGAGTCTGAGTCTGTGGCATCTGTTACTGCAGTGGTGCTGATGGCTTCAGTCGGAGAGAGAAGGGTGGTGACTTCACTGGTTTGTGATGGCTCGGGCACAGCACGGTTACTTACTGTTTTTTGGGTAGTCGTGGTCTTCTTGGCCGATGAGGTCTTCTTAAATGATAAAGCATCGTACATCTCCTTTGGAACGGCAGGAGCAGATACAAATGCGGGTACAGGCTCACCTCGTGTGCTGCCCGGCTCGCGGGCGACAAGGCTGGGATTGGCGCCTGCGTCTTGCGCGGCGACGAAGGAGGCTGCCAGCAGCAGGGTGGCGAAGGGGATGACTGGTTTAGACAAATGCATGGTTGCTGTATCGAACAGGCGCTGGGTCAGAACTGCAACAAAATTAGGAATAAGATTGAACTGTAGAAGCGTATGCGGACGAAGTCAAGACCAGTTGACTGCGGTGGCAGGTCGAGGATTATGGCATTGTGGGGTATATATAGCGTTTAGTAGGTTTTGGGTGTATTCTTGGACGAGTTGTGAGAGAGACAAAGAGCATAGTTGTCGATGGTGGCATTGTGGCAGTCCGACCAGGGCTATTGACTTTCCACTTGCCACTTCTGACATCCTCAAGGGAGCAGATGGAGGCGATGGACGCGTGGCATCAAAAGCCATAGGTCTTTTCCCAAGATCGTTTGCCCTCATCGAGGTGCAGGTGTATAGTCGACGCAAGACAGCGATGCTGAACCGGTGTCTTGGCAGTCCCTGAGCTGCCTTTATAGCGCAGGTGAAGGTCCGGTCTTTGTCCGCCGGCTAGCTGGAAATAGCTGTGCACAGGTCTTACGCTGTCTGGGGCATCGTTCTCAAGTATGAGGCACCGACACGTTGAGTGTTCAATGGCGACTTGAGGCTGGGATATTGGGAATGGCCGAGATTAGGTGAAGAGAGCAGCGGGTGGCCCAGATCACGAATAGGCCACGCGCGAGCGTGCAACGGTCAGTCGTTGCCCTCGTCTGGGAGATGGATGGCCGGAATTTGTCCGAGATCCGATGCTCCTTCAGTGTTCTTTCGCCTTCCTTCAAGCTCCTGCGCCAATGCACTAGCCTCAGCCTTTCCTCTGTCAACATCGACCAAAAGCATCAACGGTAACGGCAAGGCGATGAGAATTGCCAAGAAGACGAACGCCGGCCTAATTTCACCGTAACGGTCCGTGATAGCGCCAACAATGGCGGGGCCAAATATACTGGACCCTTTGTCAGTAATGGCGTAGAGGGCATAGAAAGCCGCCTCGAACCCAGGGGGTATTAACTCTCCAAAGAAAGCTCGGCAATAGGAGGATAGACCGCCAAGCACGAGGCCATAGACTGCTCCCAGCGGATACATCTCCCACGGCTGTTGCAAGCCGATGACTCCCCACTGCTTGACGGCCGGGATGAATCCTAGTAGCCCATAAAGAGGAATCAATTCGAACAGGCAGACACAGGCGACAATGGTCTGACTTGCCCGTAGATTGAAGGCTCTTGAGATATAGCTCCATGAAAATGCACCGATGACTCCTGCGATGGTTGCGATGACATTGATGAGACCCAATGCCGCCGTGTGCATGCCGAGAGATGTCTTTGCAAATAGCACAGCGGTACCGCTCACCGTTGCAATGCTGTCTGAGAGTAGGAACCATGCACCTAAAAAGATCACAATGTCCTTCAAACGCCTGGCACGCCCGATGGTCTTGAAGAGTGATTCCCAAGCGTAAATGATATAGCTCACCCAAGCGCTTCGACCAGCAAATTGTGCTGGAAGAGGCGGACCTGCACGTGGACGCAGCCAAAGTGCAGCCGGAATGGTGAAAACGAACCACCAAGCTCCCGCAAGTAGCAGCACAAGGCGTAGTGAGAAGGTTGTAGATCCAGTTCCGACGACAATCAGAATTGCAACGGACTGAACCACAAGGCCAGCAAGGTAACCTATGCCGATGCCATAAGAGGAGAACTGGGTTGACAGTCTCAATTCCGGGGAGACCGCCGCGGGAATTGGGTGTCCAGGGCTAGAGCCGTCGGGTCTATCAGCTGGCAGGAGCGGAGTAGTGGCATCTGCGGCAGCGTCCCTCGCTTCATCCAGATCTTGATCGTGTTCAACCTGACCGCGAGACTCTGATCGGGCTTGAAGCACAGACGGGTGATGCCGGACCAGCAGCGGTAAGAAGGAGTTCAGCAGCACAAAGGATGCACCGAAGCACGTGTTCCCAATGATAGCCAGAAGAGCACCAAAGAGGTAGAGCTTGGGAACTACGGCAATGAACAGCATTGTCGCAACTGCGCCGACAAAAGCAAAGACCAACAGAAAGGTCTTCCTGAACCGGCCATGGTCGGCGGCGCCAGACATGGAGATGATGAGCAGGGCCTGTACTAGGACACTTAAGGAAAAGGTGTACATGGCGAAGCTGGCGGTGTTGATCTCGGATCCGAGAATGTGTACGATGCAGGCAGGTAGCTCTCTGTTGCGTCGAGGTGCATTGAGCTCATCGACAGCTCCGGGTGTCCAGGATGCGCTGCATGGTGTGGTCTTGTCTTTGAGTAGCACTCCATTCTCCCGTGCAAGTTGTTCTAGGGTGATGGGCAAGAAGCTCGCCATGCACACGATTGCGAACGTCTCGGCAGCCCAGCCGTAGCTATACCATCCCCAAAGCTCTTTCTGACTGGTAGGCCTGGTGTCTTCGCCCACATAACGTGCATGTTGACTGGTGTCGCTCATGGCGAATTCGGCATCGCTCAGAGATGACTCTCTTTCATCATCGGCCTCAACGGAGGGCGTCGGAGAGATCAGGCTCTTGGAGTGAGAAATCTGTCTGTCAAGAATGGGACGAAAGAAGGGTACGCCCGGGGAGCTGCGCGGTACCTGGACATCGAGGTCAGCGAACGCGCAGGCAGTGGACTTGAAGCGGGTACGTGTACGGGCAGGGATGGGGGCAGAGTGGGCGGTGATTGGTGTACGGGGTAATACCATTCTGACGTGACACTGCAGCGGCTACCGTCCTTTGGCCGTGATCCCAGTCGGTCCTTGGTGGGCGGGCAGTGCTCCCCAACGAGCAGCCATTCTACCGCGAAGATCCCACGGCATGAAGAGGACGAGCACAGAAACCACGGCAGAAAGAGAAGGAGAAACAAGTTATATGGTTGCATGCCGCCGCAGGAGTAAAGGCATGCTAGCAACAGGCCGCTTCACGATGGCTTCAACAGGCGAGGGCTTAGCCTCAGCACATGCATGTCCATCATTGTCGTCTGGCGGCGCTATGGCTTCTGATACGGCCTCTTCGGCATGTCTTTGCCTGCCATTTCGCACGAACCAGCGATAGCACGCTTCTTTAAAGGTTAGCAGAGGCCCGTGTGACCACCCCCCAACGCAAGTATGCACCCACGACGATTGCGTCGCTCTCTCTCTCTCTCTCTCTTTGGGGAACGGATGACAACGTAAGACTCTGACTTTGGGCGCAGATAGACTTTGATGCATGCAATCAATGGGACTGCTGATCTTGGGCACCTTCTAGCAATACTAGTGCTAGCAATGTCCAAGCTGCAGGAAGATCAGTTCCGAGTCATTCACAGTGGCAGAACGACTCGGAACGGAAATGTACGGAGATGTCCCTCGCGGTACTCAGGGTTAGGGTTGGGTCCGGCCTAGAATGAAGCGTCACGGTCGACCCCAGAGGCCTAGTTCTGCCTTCTACGTTCTGCACTCGGAAGCCTCGCCTTGTCATTCACCTGCGCCCCCCATTGTCTCGCTTGCTCCATATCATCGCATCACATCACTTTGTTCTTGCGCGGCTTCCAGAACATCTTGCCTTACGCTGCATCAGTTGATGCGTCGACAACAAACGAACTGGTCGCCCGCCTCTCACCTGACTAAAACTGCGCCCTTCTTCCGCCCGCGCCAACTCTGAGATTGCCCGCTCGTGAACCACATTCCTGCGACACAAGTCCCTCTCACCTATCGATACTTCCTCAGCATAGACTCACCTCGCCCCTCCACTGTCTCGTGAGTTCTGCGGTTCCAACGAATCGCACCCGGAAAACCGACCAGAGCAATCGCGCCGCGACGACAGCTTCCAGACACGCCCCCATTCTGACGACTTCTTTGTTGCTTTCAAGCCTTCAGATCCGACTCGTCGTTTTGGCGACACATTCGCGCACAGCAGAGTCTTTAAGAGGCCGGATAACACCCCGTGCCCTTGAAGCTGCCATGCCGTGCATATTCTTTCCCGGCGCGCAATCATGAATGGCGAAGGGCCTCAACTCAACGGCCAGCATCTTCCGAATGGCACCCAGTCAATAAAGCCTCCCCCACCACCGGAAGCGAAGTTCTCCAAGTCTGTCGATAATGCGGCATTGCGGCCAGCCGGACCAGGTCTTTCCAAGACCCAGATGAATGGTGTGTCTTCGGGCCATCTCCCTAACGGCGCTGCGACACATCTTCGCGGCTATTCACCACCGCCTGATGAGCCATTGCAACTGGTCGACCAGGAACACTATCTGCCCGTCGCTACATTGGTCAGTCGATCTGCGCAAAAATGTTGGAACGATCTATACGAACTCGTTGATCAGCTTTCTGCCATTGAAGTACCCGCGCAGCCTGTCAACGCGCAACCCGGATCTGGCTATGTCCCCGCGCCGAACAACACGACCAAGGCCAACCTCGACAAGAAGGACCGGATTTTGAATTTCGCAAACGACCAGAAGGCCAATCTGATCAAGTTGATGGTCCTGCTTCAGTGGAGCAGAAACGTTAAAGATGTGTCCAAGACCATCAGTCTGAACTTTTGGCTGCACCGGCAGCGTGAGCAGTACAACCTAGCCTGCTACGAGTTCTATATGCTCAAGACAGAAGCAACCGAATGGCAGCTTCCAAACCCCGACATTCAAACAGCCGGCGAAATCCTGTCTTTGGGAAAGAAAGCGTCCTTGCCCCATCTTGGGTACCGACCTGCAGCAAAGCTGTCCAAGAAGCAAATCATTTCAACACTGCGCCGGCTGAACAACCTATTAACGGCAAGACTCACACTTGAAGACGAGATTCCACCCCCACTGCGCAATTATCGTGTTCATGATGGGCGCGCGACCTTTATTGTATCAGATGAATTCGAAGTGGATCTGTCAGTCTTAGAGGAAGATCCTACAACGCCCTTTCGAATGGTAGACCTCAGGTTCTTGTTCAGTCCACGCCCGAGCATCTCTGATGAACTACGGGCCGAGTTGGAGCGGCTAACGGATACCGAGCTCAGTAAAGATGGCCTCTCGGGATGCTACGACTTCTTACACGACCTGACCTTGTCCAACAAGCTGGCTGAGTACCACAAACAGGCTTTGAACCTGAGTCACAAACAGTGGGCTGGACATGTCCGAGTTGAATTCCTCCATCGGAATCTCGTTGTGCAATACTGGACCGAGCGTCCAATGCCGAAATCCTGGGTAGAAATTGGTATCTACAGTGGACGCGATGCCCGAGACGTGACGCAAGTGAGCTCAACACTCGGGGTCCGATGGTACCGCGAGGGCAAGAGAGTGGAGGATTTCTCTCTGGTCATCCGCCCGTCGACGATCTCCTTGACGTCAATATTGTCTCAGCTAATAGCTCAACATGTTTGTTTCATGTTGTCCTCGATCTACGACAAGCTCCTGCCGAACATCCTCTTCAGCTCCGGGGCTCTGGCACTGGAAGAGTCTACCTCCAACGTTCAGCCGGAAGAATGTTCTCTGCAGATTCAGACCACAAAAGATTTCAGTATCACAATCTCCATCAACGCTGTGACCGGGCTTGTGGTGGTAGGCCCTGCGTCAGAGAAGAGCAATCGCCTACAAGTCGAGCTGAATCGAAGCAAGAGTCTTGTAGAAGACTTTGTGTCCAAGTTCCTGAACTTTCGCTGCGCGATCGCAGAGGCGCACATACTCCGCGTCGTCAGGAACACTTCCTGGCAAGCTTTACTCGCATTCAAGCCGACTCTTACTGATCTACGGACGCTGTTTGGACTGTCGACGACAAGAGCCAACTTTTTTCGCCATCCGTTCTGGTCTCAAGAATATGTCTTGGTGGTTGCTTATAAACCTACCGGTGATGCCATCTCTATCGTGCAAATGCCTAGAGCATCAACGGCTTTAGCTAGCTCCAGGATTGTGCATACGCAAACACTCAAATTCAGCGATGATCTATCGGCAGCCTACTTTGAATCATTAGCGGAGTACGCATCTGGTGTCGTCGTGCTGGACAACATATCACAGCAGTTCAAACACGCTGCGTATCGGCATACATTAGCTGGCATACCGGATTTTGGAAGCAAGTACACTCTGCCTTCCCTTGCGTTCCAAACGACGAGTCAATCACAGAGCACGTCGGAATCCTTGTTGGTTGATGATACTGCTAGAATCCAGTTCGTGCGCGTGGATGCTGCAAGTCAGAAAGCCAAGCTGCTGGTACAGCTCAAGACCGATGCCCCTGAGGAAGTTTTACACCGTCTCCGGGCTTCAAGCTCGGAAACGCGATTCGAATTCACACCAAAAGATCGTCAAATTGCGTTCCAGCTGCAGATCCAGATTGGCGGAGCCGGCGCCAACGACATTATCCAAGATGTCCGAAGATTGAGCGATGTTGTCTCGAGTGTGCAATTCATGGAGACGCTTTCGAATGTACGACTTGTATCGACGTCGATGCGGACCATGGTTCTGGCGTATCACTTCAATGGATCAACGGAACGCGAGCTTCAAATTCAGTTTCCCAGTGGCACCAACCCTCCTCGAGTGGAGTTCGTTCCTCGGGACAGCAACCCGCACGCGTGCCTGCAATTCTCTCTATCGCAGATGTTGCAAGATCCACGACAGCCGTTTGCTTTGCATCTGATAGATATGATGTCTTTATTGGCACTCGTCGACCCCATGATCATGTGCTTGCATGAGCTCGTACAATCTAATTCCAGCGAGCGGTCATCATCCAAGGTCCGAATACATCTACTTGTACGGCAACCGACTATGTTTGCTCTGCAGTACTATGCCGCCGACCCAAAGGGCCCCGCCGACGTTTCCACGATGAACGTGAATTCCAGGCTGTTAGCACGTTTCGAGATTTTGCCATTCCAGCATGAGAAGAGTGCCTTTATCCTACGACCAGCCCTCGAAGAATTGAAGTCATATCAAAGACCTTCGTTTACATCGGACGTGATGCGCGCCAAGCTGAAGGAGGCGCTTTTCCAAATGGCTGAGACTAGCCCCGACTGGCTGCGACTCGATACAGCCGCTGCATTTCTTGCAGATCGACCGAAGCCAATCTTCGAGGCATTGCATAAGTTGATGGTGGATATCGTCGAACATCCGCAGAAACTGGTCGCCGAAGATGCCGCAAACGTACAGGATCCGAAGACGAACCAGACACCTATTCAACCTCCGGCAAAGGCCAGTGGCAACAACACACAGAAACCTGTGCCGAAGACACCTCAGCAGAACCAAAGGCAGGTGCCGAATGGCGCTAATCAGCAGCAACAGCGGCCACGGCCGAACAACAAGCCAGCGATGGATACGCAAGGTAAAGAGGTAATCACCTTGGATTGAGGCGGGTCTACGAGACGAGACGGGCTGGACCACTTGCAGTCTTTTGCTTTTTGTATGCATACTTACAGCGTTTCCTGTGCAATATACCCTGGGACACCACAGAATGGGTCCCTTTGGTGGGAGGAAAAGGGAATAGGAATAGGCGGCCACGACCTCTTCTTGACGAAGGTACGAGAGCACAAGGCAGGCGCACTAGATTTGATTGCAGCCGAGGTCATAAGTCTTGCACATGTAGTGCATTCAATACAGATCACATAAAGTGTCATGTTTCCGACCTCAATGTAGATGTTCCTCGGACAAGGCCTGTTGGGTGGTGGAAATGCGGCTAGCACTACCCCAGATTTGAGACGCGACGCGCCGGCACGCGTTCTCGACGTCATGAAAGTATTCCTCCGTAACAACATCGCCAGGCTTCGCCGTGTACAGTCCTCACAGTATATGCGCATGCTCTATCTCTGTCCAAAGACTGTCGAAATCTCTCCTTTCTCCCGACTGTACCTGCACCTCGCTATCGTGAGACTTTCATCCCTTCGATCGATGGCCAGCCTCAAGCGCAAGGCCGAGCCCGTGTCAGGGTCTCTCGGCGACCAGAAAAAGCCCAAGAAAGACGGTAGCCTGACGTCGTTCTTCGGCGCACCGAAGCCTGCCCCTTCCACAACCGCTGCCTTGAATGGCACCTCTGCGCCTGCCGCCGCCGCTCCGATCAAATTCGACAAGGAGAAATGGGTCGCCGGCCTCACTGTCGAGCAGAAATCGTTACTCAAGCTCGAGATTGACACGCTTGACTCCTCATGGCTGGCACACCTCAAGGAAGAAGTCACGTCAAGCAGCTTTCTCGAGCTGAAGAAGTTCATACAGAAGGAAATCGATTCTGGGAAGAAGATCTTTCCCCCACTGGAAGAGGTCTACAGCTGGTAAGTCGAGACGGAGATGGATCGCAAGCACGCTGACAAAAGTTGAAGGTCGCGTCACACACCACTGCATAACGTCAAGGTCGTTGTCGTAGGACAAGATCCTTATCACAACCACAATCAGGCTCATGGTCTCTGCTTCTCCGTCCGACCTCCTACCGTTGCCCCGCCCTCTCTCGTCAACATCTTTGCTGCTTGCGAGAAAGATGTACCGGGCTTCAAACGTCCCCCGAACAAGGGTGGATTGCTAACTCCCTGGGCCGACCAAGGCGTTCTACTTCTCAACACGGTTCTGACCGTTCGCGCACACGAGGCGAACTCGCATCAAGGAAAAGGCTGGGAGAAATTCACACAGAAAGTCATCGATACAGTGGTCAAAGTCCGCCAGAGAGGCGTTGTCTTCCTCGCCTGGGGCAAGCCCGCACAGAAGCGCGTCGAAACGATCAAGGGTGCGAAGCATATTGTCCTGAAAGGCATTCATCCCAGTCCACTTGCCGCCCGAGCTGGAAACTTTGCAGACTGCGGACACTTCAAAGAGGCCAACGAGTGGTTGAGAGAGCGATATGGCGTTGAAGGTGAGGTTGACTGGAACCTGGCGGCAGAAAAGCAGAAGCCGATTAAAGGACCCGGTACCCAGCAGCCTATCAAGGCAACGGAAGATCAGGAGACGAAGCCGAAGGAGGAAGGTCCGGTCACAGAGCTAGCAGGAGAGCCCGCGACAACTACAGATGATTTTGACGATGATCTTGACGCGATCGAGGCAATTGAGGAGATGGCAAAGAGTAGCCAGGTCGATGGGGAGGACAAGGAGAACAAATGAGGTGCTTTTCTGCTATCTCATCTCAGGGCTGGAGGAAACTTTTGGAATGCGTAAAAGGCGTCTGGAAGGGAGCACGGCATTATGCGGACTGTAACATCAAGGATTTCCGTGCTTCGGGTGCTGTATCGTCATAGCGATGCCTTGTCACTGGAGATGGGCGGCGCTGCTTGGAGAGATAAACTCGGTTTCTTCTTAGTGCAGGCACCCTTTGGATGGCTGGGGGTGCGCGGTCCGAGGAGTGCCATTGCCGCGGTGATGGAAGATGTCATATCAGAAGCACGTCCTGTGTCCATGTATTCCGGACAGACACGAAGGTTTAGACGTTCGAGACTGCAGCCACCTGGTTGATGTAGGAGAGAGCTGCACGACAGTAAGGCACCGTCCAGATGGGGAATTCGGATCCGCAAGGCACCATTCAGTTCGACACCCGTCGGATCAAGGCAACCATCTTATCGTCTATAATACTTGTCGCACACTTTCTCACTGCCACGCCCGTAAATGCGATCTCAAGCAGCATGCCGAAATTATCGGCTGGTCAATGGATGACCAGCATTCCGTACGCCAAAGAGAACTTCCTGCAATCATACGATATCTTCCCTACGGTCCCAAAGTTCGGATCGCCGCCACCGCAGTACTGGGTCGTCTACATCCACGGCGGCTTCTATCGAGACCCACTCGTGCTCAAGGAATCATTCCATCCTACCGTCCAGCTTCTCACGTCTTCGTCGAATCAGTCTCTGCAATCGTCCGTCGCCGGCTACGCTACGCTGGATTACCGTCTCTCACCGCACACGAACCACACGCAACCTATTGACACACCACCTTTTGCGCAGCGGACCGCTGTATGGCCACAACATCTGGACGATGTCCTCGCAGCTATCAAGCAACTGCAGTCCGTCCACAAATTTGGCTCGAATTACGTCCTGGCCGGACATAGTGTAGGTGCTCAACTGGCACTCCTGGCCGCACTGAGAGCTGAGGACTCTGGGTTTCCTGCTCCCAAGGTGGTGCTCGGCATAAGTGGCATCTACGACTTCCCGCTCATTCTAGAGGACCATCCAGAGTACAGCGCTTTGGTATTCAACGCCATGAAAGAAGGCGAGGAGATTCCCGCAAGCCCCGCATTCCACAAGGCAGAACACTACGAGGATGCTGGTGTCGAGAAGGTCGTGCTGGCCCATTCTAAAGACGATGGATTGGTGCCCTGGAACCAGGTCGAGGCAATGTCCAAAGTGCTGCAGCAGTCCGAGAAGGGAGAGGACTACGTCTCGGTGGTTGAGCTGCACGGCCAGCACAACGACATCTGGAGAGACGGCAAGGAGTCGTCAAGAGCGATTCTTGCCGCTCTACAGCAAGCAGCGCTGTGCTAGCTACTCCATACCGATAGTCAGGCTGTATTGTATAGCGACGAACACCTTCCAGGGGCCCGAATACGGAGTACCCCTCGTGAAACTACCTCGGAGAGACTGTTCTCTACGCCGCACCTCACCTCCCCCCGGCCGCGGACTTGGCAACAGCCTTTATCGCCGTAAGCTCGAAAAGGCCTAGCTCGGCACCGCCCGGGCCTCGGTCTGGTATTTTGACTCCATAGCATACTCGAAACCTCGCTGCAACAACTCAGCACGCATGCCAAAGATCAGTTTACTATTTCTTCTTCTCTTTTCCCGCTCTCATAACTCCACAATGCTCTCTTTCCCGAGACACGTCCTTGCCATCAACCACGTCGTGCTGACCCCCGCATCTGAGAAAGAGCCTGGTTGAACAGCACAAACACAGGGTGCGTTGCAGCTAAACATTTCTACTGCCTGTACACGCGACCACCTTGACTTCGAACTTGACACAGCCCCCAGTAAGGGCGATTCGCATGACTCCGAGCTTACGCAGCACCATTCATCCCCGAGCCTGCAGCTGCAGCTTCAGCTTCCCACAGTCATGGCCGTCCGACCCTGCGGTGCCGCCTTTGCGCGTCCCCTCCGACGCGTGATCTCCCCCGCCGGTTCAAGCGTAACATGTCTCGTCAGCACGCATCAAGACCGCCTCACTTTACGCAAAACACCCACAAGCGCCCCTGCAACCTCAACACAAGCCCGACACTCGTCCCATGCACCCTCATCTCCAAGCGCCCTCCCACCCAACCAGAAGCCGGTAACAATCCAAACGCTACAAAAGCTCTACCAAACCCAAACCCCCATTACGATGCTCACCGCGCACGACTACCCGTCCGCGCACCTCGCGCAATCCGCCGGCACCGATATGCTACTTGTGGGCGACTCCCTCGCCATGGTGGCGCTCGGCATGCCCGACACCTCTGCGGTGACGCTGGACGAGATGCTGGTCTTCAGCCGGGCGGTGTCGCGCGCCGCCAACCGCAGCTTCGTCGTCGGCGACCTGCCCATGGGCTCCTACGAGGTCAGCACCGAGCAGGCCGTGCGCAGCGCCGTGCGCATGGTCAAAGAGGGCCGCGTCCACGCCGTCAAGCTCGAGGGCGGCGAGGAGGTCGCCGACCGCGTGCGCGGCATCGTGCGCGCCGGCATCAGTGTTGTGGGTCATGTCGGCCTCACGCCCCAGCGCCAGCATCAGCTTGGGGGGTTTCGCGTGCAGGGCAACAGCGTCGCCAAGGCGGAGAAGCTGTGGGCGGACGCGAAGGCTGTGCGTGA
The DNA here is from genome assembly GCF_000365145.1 of Cyphellophora europaea CBS 101466. Taxonomy (NCBI): domain Eukaryota; kingdom Fungi; phylum Ascomycota; class Eurotiomycetes; order Chaetothyriales; family Cyphellophoraceae; genus Cyphellophora; species Cyphellophora europaea. The sequence goes on from NW_008481811.1 coordinate 1,024,692, forward strand.
TGCGGGCGCCTTCATGGTCGTGCTGGAGGCGGTGCCGGGCGATGTCGCTGAGGTGGTGACCGAGCGGCTGGGTGTGCCAACGATTGGCATTGGGGCCGGCAAGGGCTGCAGTGGACAGGTGTTGGTGCAGGTCGATACGTTCGGCTGGAGACCGCGCGGCAGCTTCTTGCCAAAGTTTGTGAAACAGTATGCGGATATCTGGTCGGAAGGCTTGAGGGGAGCTACCGCCTACGTCGAGGAGGTGAGGGCGGGCCAGTATCCCAGTGCGGAATACGAGTACAAGCGGGATCCAAAGGTTGCGGAGGCGCTGAGGGAGAAGCTGCTGAGGAACGATGCACAGCAGTCGCAGTAGTTCGTTGGTGCATTTCCGCTGTTGCGTGGTATGGCTGCTATTATCCGAAAGCCGGCGTCCTAGAATAGTAGACGATCAACTGATCATCGACCTTGAAGCACTGCTCTCAGAAAAAAAGACTTGCGCATTAGCCTCTCATCTCGTTTTCCATTTCCCCTTTCCCTTTTAGGGCCAACTGCCCCCCTCTCCAGGGCAGCGCGACCTGACTGAAACACGAAACACAAAGGAATATAGGCAAAAAGAGAGAAAAAAAAAAGAAGAGCAAAACTCACCCTCCACAAATTCCCCACCCCCTCATCCAACCCAGGCGCAAACACGCGATTGACATAGCAAAACAGCCCATCCCCCTCCCCCTCCCCTTTCCCCTTGCCCTTGCCCTGCTGCCCTCCCTCCTGATTGCCGCCCCCATCACCATACAGCCTCTTCCTCAAAAACCTCACGACGACCGCAAACGTGTGACTGGCGCTGACTTTCGCGACCTTTTGCTTCAGCGGGGGCGCGTCGCCTGTGGCCTGGAAGCGCACGGTGATCTTGTGGGTTGGGGGGTCGAGGGTGGCGGACAGGTGGGAGAGGGCGGTGCGGGCGTCGGTGGGGACGTGGGTGGTGAGGAGGGTGGAGGTGGAGAGGGAGAGGGGGTGATCTGAGGCCAAGGGGTCTTCGGAGGAGGGAGAGGGGGAGGATGGTGGGGAGGCCTGAGGGGGGGTGGATGTTGAGGGTGGATAGGGCCGGGTTAGGAGCTGGGATTCGGAGAGGTCGTCGCGGGGCGAGCGGGAAGGTTGTGGCGGGTCGTTGGAGGCCATGGCTGTTGGATCGTGGGCGTAGGCCTTTGATGGCGGACAGGTCTTGGTTCTGATTGTAAGCCGTTGTGGTTTTTGTCCGACTTACAGGGTGGAGAAAACCCCGTTGAGCGTAGCCGAGTAAGTCTTGGGCGATGCGAAATGGCGAAAGACCTGTTATGTTATATCCTGCTGATGCGAGCGTTTCGTGAGGAGCGTCATGAATGGTGCAAACGAGTGGAAAGTGATGTACGCTTCGGCCTTGGGATCCCGCCAAGAAGGCAACCAGGAAAACGGATCCTAGCTCTCAGGCGGCGCGAGTGTTTTGCCTTTCGAGGTAAATTGCACGTCTTTGATTACCTGCGTTTGCTAGCAGGGTCGAGAGGCTTTCTTTCGCCCAAGTTGAGTCACTGCTACTACATCCCTTGACCTTAAACACAACAACAGCTCGCACATCCTGATTCTGATCCCAAATTCGAACCCAAGCAATCGCGCACTAGTGATTACCCGTACAGCATGATGTGTCCCCTTCGATGCGTCTTGTCACCCTCAAAGGCTCTGCTCGGGGATATTCTTGCCCTTGACAGTCCCTTTGGTCCACCATTCCTCCATCATGTTCCTCCATTCCCCAGTCTGTTCTTGAGCCCAAGCCGTGGTGTATCCATATTGCTCGTTAATGGGAGTCGCGCCATGGTTTTTTCGCGCTTGTGCTAGGGCTCTGAGCTGTGCCTTGTCATCACCATAGTCATCGGCTTCTTTTGCGCGAGCAAGTGTGCGTAAGCCATTGTTGTCTTGTCCAGTGCACCATTTGAGGAAGCCTTCGATCATGGCGTTAAGCACGGTAGGCTTGAAGGCTCCAATCAATCTACCCTCATGGAAAAGAGTACCGACATACTTCTGGATCTCGAAGATGTATTCAGGCTTCTCAATATTGTGATTGATCGCTGGAGGCAGAACCATTTTCAGTTGGCGACCGATCGTCTTGGTGGAGCGACCATCGAGAGTGAGAACAATGACAAGATTGAAATCCTCTTCCGCCAACGTGTCTCCCCACTGGTCGAATGATGGTGTACGTTTTCGCTTGCGAGACTGACGTGTCTGCGGTGGGAAGAAGTTATCTAACACCTGACGATGTGGTGGACGAGGGGCCGATGGCACACGTGGAAGTGGTACTGGAATTAGATCGGCGTGAGGTAGAGGGGGAGGGTATAGAGGCGGTACCATGGGACGGTCGACTTGTCGTGCAGATGAGGGGTAGTGGAGAGCCGGCACGATATCGTCAAATTGCGGTTGGTAGAGTGGTTCGCGAAGATATGTTGCGGTATAGGCGTAGGAGGTTGGAGGAATCTGCTTAGGCGGTGGCCCTGTCTCCGGCGCGGCCAGCTCGAACTCGTTGTCGATCTGATCTAGGTTGTCCATTTCGTGTCGTGTTGTCGCGAGTTAGTGGTAGGTCTGAACGGGCAAGCAGAATCATAAAGTACGAGACAGATGTAGACTACACTTTATATAGACGGCAGGTGCGTGTCATCTTCACTCTATGGTCGCAGCTTCACCACGCCAGGCAGCAGGCGGTCAAACATTTGCTGAACTATCTAAGAAGGCGGTGCTTTACGTGCTATGCTGGCGTCAGGCTGGTACCTGGATCTCACAGCGGGTTCAACAACCACTTGCAGCTGGTACAATCAGACCCAGCTATTAGGCAGGACGTCTCCTGCAACCAAACCATCATTTGAGCTGATTCTGAAACACGAGAAATGGCCAGCAGCTCCGCAACTCTGATCATTTGTGGGAGAGAATACATTAATAAATACTGTCTTCTGTCAAAAGGGTAACATGGTCGATATCTGGCCGTCCTTCATGTCAAGCCCTTCAACTCATAGCTGAGTGACGAGTCGAGTACACCGCCGGATCTTTAGCAGGATACCGTTCAGCACCACAATATGGGTCACCGTTATTCAACCTCTCCCTGTTGGAGTCCAGCGCTTGTTCTGCGTCTCATACGGACAGATGCAAGGTCATGTCCCTAAACCAAAGGGGCAAGGGGAAAGAGCTTCTGAAAGTCCAGATGATGCCAGAAAGTGGAAGGACATTTGTACACTAAATTGAGAACGAGTATTGAAAGCTCTCTAGACCAGAACCCGGACCGCCTTGCTCAACTCAACAGCAATGCATCTGTGGAAGACTATTACTAAAGCACCGTTCCCGTGCCCAGTGGAAGTCATTTGACCACAATCCGCCAACAACCAGGCAGGCATCTGAGGTGCAGAGCCTCAGGATAATGGCCACCTCTTGCGAAGAATCGCGTGGTATATTGGGTAGGCTCTTATAGCAGCACAAGAGCCTATCATATTTGCGGAAGCCGAAGCTCGAGTCTCAAGTGCGAGCAGGTCTAATCTTTGGAATGAGTGATAGGTGTCTTTTGGCAGTTGTATCAAATCCTAGAACCAGTAATTCTGTTACTTGTACCAAAGTCCGTGATAGAGGTACTGTAGGTACTGATGAACTGGGTCCTCTAGTCCAACTGAAGACGACAGTTAAGGTTGGGGCTACCCCGGACTCCCCAGAGTCTCCAGAGTAAAATCCCCACGTCGCCAAACTCAGACTTGGCTTCCTTCTCACAACTCTCGGCAGCCTAGACGTGTGAAACAGACGCGTCACATTGAGCTTGGTCCTTGGCGATACACAAGGAGTCATTCAAGCTATTGTTGACGAGCACGTGGTCAGGCAACATGCTTGCCGAGCATTTGTGAATGGGCTGTTTTGGACCCACGGCGGGCGACAATTTCATTCTGTGCCTGCTTCACCCCTGTCAAAGTCTGCAAATTGCCTACAAAGGCGAGGGAAAGCGGTCTGGATCTGGTGCTGCGTGACACTGACTCGACAGCTGGACTAGACAAGAAGATCCCCAGAGAATCATGTCGGCTCGCTAAGACCCCAGAGCTCTTCGCATACCATTCCCATTGGTCATCTTCCCAGACCCCCAGTACGCGGTGCTTGGCATCAGTCTACATCACGAGACTTCCGCCCCTCCTCTTCCCGCTCATTTGTCCAGGATTCGATGTTTGACACGACTGCAAAGCCCTGCCGCGGCAAGTCTTCGGCTGTGGCCTCGCTAAGTGGACGGCAACAGGTTATGCCCAGGACCGCGCAGCCATGCCAAGTATGGGAAGAGTAACACATTGCGGGGTATGCGGTAGAAGGGCATACTCCTCCTGGCCCATATATGCTCCGAATGCTCCTGTATTCTAGTCCTCTTTGTGAACTTCTGTCTAGGGAACGGACACTTGCACTGGCTGTACAAAGTCAACATGGCTTCCACCGGGGCGGACAAAAATCTCGACGTTGCTGTGCAACATGACGAGCATATCAAGAACGAAGGTCAACTCACGCCGCCGCAGCGCGAGCTCATCGATTATGAGCCCCAGGCGGAAAAGAAACTCGTGCGCAAGATCGACGCGAGACTCCTACCAATCCTCGGTGCCCTTTACTCCATCGCTTTGGTCGATCGGGTCAATGTGAGTGCTCTCTACTCAGCCTGCTTCGGTTCCATTAACTTCTTCTGTCTTCAGATTTCGGCAGCTCGCATCTCTGGCATGGAAGAAGACCTCCAACTCTACATTGGCGATAGGTATACCATCGCACTGGTTGTTTTCTTTCCCCCGTATATGCTCTTTGAGCTGCCGTCAAACATCGTTCTAAGGAAGGTCGGCACCGCAAATTGGCTTGGTTTTCTTGCCTTCGCGTGGGGAACTGTGATGTTGGGACAGGTGCGTCAGCGTCTCAAATGCTCATTAGCAATATGCTGACTCTACAGGGGTTTGTGACTAACTACTCGGCGCTTGCCGCCTGTCGGTTCCTATTGGGATTCTTTGAGGCTGGTTTCTTTCCTGGTTGCGCGTATCTCATCACTTGCTGGTAAGGACCCTCATACCTATTCTCGCGCAGATATTGATCGCTAGTAGGTACGTGCGTTACGAGGTGCAACAGAGGTAAGCAGTTTGATCATCAGCAACGTATGTATGCTGAACTCCCAGACTCGCCTGGTTCTATTTAGTCTCCGTCTTGGTTGGAGGGTTCTCTAATCTTCTGGCTTACGGCCTCATTCAAATGCAAGGTCTGCAGGGGCTGAACGGATGGCAATGGATCTTGTAAGTGACCCTTGCACGTGCTGCCTCCGGCCCTCCCATACCCTATGCTTTCTCGAGGCCGCATTGACTATATTTTACTACCTCTGCAAAGCTGCCCTCTCCCCTGCTTCACTCATCGACTTGTCAATGGACAGCTAACTGTTATGTCTCAACAGTATCATCGAAGGCCTCATCACCCAACTTGTCGCCATTGGCGCGTGGTTCATCATCGTCGATTTCCCAGACAAAGCTCATAAGAAGGGTCTGCTCACCGAGCGCGAAGCCGCCTTCATCGCACAGCGCATCGAGGTTGACCGCGGTGATGCCAAACCCGACCCCCTTACTATGGAACGCTTCCTGTTCCATCTGAAGGACTTCAAGCTCTGGACCTTCGGTTTGATGTTCATGTGTACGACGATGCCCGCCTATGCACTTGCATACTTCGCACCCGTCATCGTCTACAGCATGGGATACAGCGTGGGCGTCACACATCTGCTTGGTATCCCACCCATCATCTTCGCGGTCATCGCGTCTCTGATCATCAGTTGGGCAAGTGACAAGTATAAGAAGCGTGCACCCGCCATCGCCTTCCAGGCCATCATTTGCGTAAGTCTGGCCCTGTCTGCCATTTCTCAGTCCCAGTCCTGTCCCAACTGACATTGCACAGATCGTCGGCCTCATGATGACAGCCTACGCTTCCTCCAACATGGCCCGCTACTTCGGCCTCTTCTTCGGCTGGGCCGGCTGCCAAGGCAACATCCCCTCCATCCTGGCCTATCAATCCAACAACATTCGCATGCAGTCCAAGCGCTCCGTCGGCAGCGCCCTGCAGATTGGCTTTGGTGCCATCGGCGGCATCATGGGCAGCACGGTCTTCCGCCAGCAAGACGCGCCTCGCTACGTCACCGGTCTGTGGGTCACGGCGGGCTTGCAGATGTTGATTCTGCTGCTGTTGACTGGCATGACTCTGTACTTCATCAGGATGAATAAAAGGGTGGAGCGGGGGACGCTGGCGAGGCCGTTGGAGGGGCAAGAGGGCTTCAAGTTTACGCTTTGAGGGATGTGGAGGGTAGCTGGAGATGGCTGCAGGAGGGAGAGACGGTCTGAAGGCCCAGGATACTTGAAGCACGTAGTGTTAGTCAGTGATGCCGACCTGATCATGCGTCTGAGGCAACAGCAAAAGTTGCCCATAACAATTGGCGAGTATCTTCGGAACTGAATTATCCTGGCATACAAATGTCCCTTTCGCTAGAATAGCTTCTCCTGTCCGGAAACACTTGTAGAGGAGACGAGCAGCGCAGCGCAGCGCAGCGCGTACCCGCCATTAACGAAGCCCAAGCTCTCTCCACCACGCCCTCTCTCCCACCGATACATCACATCACAGAACAAGCCACACCGCCCGCAAAGTTCCCCCAATGCCGCTCCTCCTTCCTGACCTGCCCAAAAATCCTCACGTAGCACTCTAGCAGCGCCGCCAGCGTGACAAACGCCCGATCCACCCCCTCATCTAGCATCACCACCCGACTCCTGATGCTCACACGACCCCAGCGCTCCTCGCTCATCACGCTCGGCAGGCCCACCTCATGGCTGTACTCGGCATAAACGTTTCCCTCGGCGTCCACCAGCCGCAAGGCCGAGAAGGCAGCCTGCTGCCTGCGCTTCTCATGCGCCCCGGCCGGAAGTCGGCCGGACCCTCCCCTCTCGCCGGACTTGCGCCTCCCATCACCTCCCGACGGTGCCAGGCCAGCCTCCTCCTCCCCAACGCCCACAACCACCCATCTTAGCCCCCTCTCCACCCCCCCTACGCGCATACCGACACGCATTCCCCTCTGCGCCTGCAACTCCTCATACCCGACCTCCAACACCACCACCTCGCGTCTCTTCACCCCGGCCTCCACCGTCAACTCCACCACCTTGAAGCCGCGACTACTGTACTGCACGCTCGCGATGTCCTCCTGCACCGCCAACCCTCCTGGCCCGCCGCCCACCACCTTCCCCACGCGCGCCTCCATGCTGCTGGGGAAGGAGACGCGGTAGCGCCCTTTGCCGTCCGCGGAGCTGGCGCTGAGGTGGCGCGCGGTGCCGGAGCCGCCGTTGGCGCCATTGGCGCCGAGGTTGAGGTGTTTGGAGGGCGGGGCTGGGTGGTTGCTGAGGATGAGGTGGCTGAGTATGGCGTCTGGGGCGGTGCGCGCGGCGTTGAGGAGGGCGTTATTGTTGTTGTTGTTGTTGCTGCTGCGAGATGTGGATGTTGACGATAAGGTGGCTTCCGTGTCTGGGGGGAGAGTGTGGTATGAAGGCGCTGGGGAGAGTGGTCGTCGGGGGGCTGGCGCTGTTACGGGAGGGCCGTAGCCCGGAGGGTTAGGGGCCTGCTGCTGTTGCATTGCTGCTGCCTCACTTGATGGCCGGCGACAGCGCGAGTCCAGCGAAGAATCAGTAAAGGAAGTCCGCCCTGGCGGGTCTGGCTCGCCGAAGGCTGTGACGTAAGGCCCCGCGGGAATGGTGGTATGTGTGGCCAGCAATCGTGGCCAGATAGATATACGGTCTGCCGTATATGTAAGTGCTTCCACGCGCGACAGCAGCCTTCAGTTGATGTGAGGGCCTACAAATCGATCCAAGGTGTTTGTGTAAGATATTCAATCCGCCGGCGATGCGGGATCCTCAGCCACTTATCTCAGAGACTTATCTCAGGTAGATATATGGTACTTCGTCGAAACTGCCTGTCAACGAACGCCCGAGAAGAACGATTTTCAGCACCCAAATAAAGAAACTTTCCCACGATGTTTCCTTTACTTTTCTTGTTTCTTGCCTCTGTCAAGGCTGAAGCCAAACTACGTGTAGATCCCTGAGGTAGCCCCCTCTCACACACTCGCGCGCATTCCGCACGGCGCAGCTTGCCAAGCGGATGTTCCTTACTGTACCGTACTTGTACGGGGTTGGCCAGCAATTAGGCATCGAGCCACGAAAGTGGGCTCCACATATACGTTTTGCGACCACGAGATACAGTACAAATACACAGTCAGTAGCTCGATCGCGGCACCCTGTGGGCAAGGTAGGGTAGCAGTGCAGAGTGTGGCAGTTGGGTGGCAGTGCCGTGCCGATCTACCGATCATGGCTGCTGCGGACAAGGCCAAGAGATCTCTGGGCGGCGGGATTGCTTCGACGTCATAGTCATGGGAAGGAAAGGGCAGAGGATGGATGCTGTGGGGGGGATGCATTGTGTATTGTGTACGTTCGTCAGCGGGCCATCGGACTACATTCAGGTTCGTCGCCAGGGACTGGGCTGGGCGCAAACCTGTGACCCGCAGTAATGGCGGCATTGCACAGGCACAGGATACAGTACACCAGCATTCAGGAGGCACAGGCAGACGAAAGACTGGGAAACTAGTATACTTGACTCGCTATCTGGTATCTCCCGGATCGTCTGCTATAAACAAAACAACAGCGTAAATCATTGCTCGGATGCACCATAAAGCGCAATTGTCAGTCCTGTGCGAGTCCTGCTTGCGCCAAATGATACCTCAATCGACAGAGCCTGCACAGTAGACAATATAAAGGAAATTGGTATCATCAGCTTGGTGAGTGTGGATAGGTTGTTGGGACACATGCGCTTCATTACTTTCCCCCTTTCAACGTCGTCAACCCATCACAATTCGTCCTTGATGGCGCCGGTGGCGGCGCTGATGGTGCTGCTCACGACACTGGCAGCCTCGTCAAAGGTGCTCGAGATAGCGTCCACGACCCCGGAACCTCCTTCGGCCGCGTCACTGGCCATCGATGCAACAGCACTCCTAGCGCTTTCGACGGCTTCGGAGATTCGGGACTGGGCGCTTTCAATTGCTCCTTGTTCGGGTCCATATAACAGTTCGCTCACTTTGGCCCCAACGTCTTGAGCCGCGGAGCCGACCACAGACTGAGCAGCTTCAATGTTCTCACCCACGACTTGAGTGGCCGATGTAAACTGCTCGGCAGCAGCATTCGTGACACTCTCAACAGAACCGGTTGGTGTTCCAAAGATGGCAATTGAGATAGCTTCCTGAGCACTGCTTGCAGCATCGCCGACAGCACTGCTTGCTTGCTCGGCATAACCAGCCTCCGTACCGTAAATGGCCTCACTGGCGACAGAGCTCGCCGATTTGTACGAGTCAGCAACGGCTTCAGAAGCTTGCTCCAGGGTGCCCTTGCTGGTACCATAAATCTGCACGCTTGCTGCGGCGACTACAGAGTCAACCTGTGCTTGAAATGAGTCCAACGCAGCAGTGTACTCTGGAGGAGGACTGAAGTACTCCGAAGCCACCGAAGATACGGACGACGCAACCGATGACGCCGAATCATAGGCTTCGCTTGCAAAGCTTGAGGCTTGCGACGGAATCACGGCCAGTCCTGTGTAGTAGACGGATTGAAGGCGGTTCATGACAGATTCGGTAAAGTCAGGCTCCCGACCGTGGATGAGCTCCGACACATAAGCCTGCACCGCAGCGTATTGATCGCTGGCGACGCCGGTGATTTGCGCACCGTAATCTCCAGCCTGAGAGGCAGCATTCTCATATGCACCACCAGCCTGCGATAGCGCATCTTGATAGTAGTCATCGGCGGACGAAGCCCACTCTTCGTAGAAGGGCTTGGGCGTCGCATATATCTGCTCGCTGGCCCTGGAGACAAGAGCGGCCCAGTTCTCTGCCGCAACTTTGGAAACGGATTCAACGGAACCACTAGGAGCACCGTAAATAGCCGTACTGGCAGCGTAGCTGGCCTCCGACAACGACGCAGAGGCTGCTGAAATAGCGACATCATATTGGGAATTGATCTCGTCTAGAACACTCTGAGCCGGGGACTTTGTTGTGGCACCGACGGCTGAGGACGCGGCACCCAGAAGCGATGCCATATTAGCCGCAGCCGCCGAGGTGGCAGCAGCATAGGAGGATGACGCGGCGTCGAGAGCTTGCTGGTATGCAGGCGCAGGTGTGCCATAGACAGCCTCGGAAGCGGCACTTGCGAAGCTGTTGATAGCTGGTGTAGGCGTACCGTATACTGCAACGGATGCTTCATTCAGAAAGTCGGAGTATTGCTCGTGTGCATAACCAACTGCTTCGTAGTAGCTTCGACGTGCCGAATTCAAATACTGCTGGTGTACAGGCGTAGGTGTGGCACCAACGGCCGTTTTAGCACTTGAATACTGGTCCGATGCGGCACTCAAAGCATCTTGAAGTCTCGAGGATGCGACGGAAGAAATCGAAGCGAGAGGTCCTTGCGTTTGAGCCATCTGGCTACTCAGTGCCGAATACTGAGATGACGCACCCGATAAAGCAGCATCCAGACGGGATGATGCGTCCGCTTGCGACCCATCCCAGGCAGATTGAATGGCGGAGAACATCTTCTCATGGACTGGTTTAGTAGTACCCACGATCTGGTCAGAAGCAATCGCCATTCCTTCATCGTAGCGTTCCTTTGCCTGCGATACTGCGTCCGAGTAAGCAGAGCTGGCGCGTGCCTTCATAGACTCCAATGCTGATTCCAGGGCCGGAGTTGGTGTACCATAGACAGCCGCCTTTGCTGCCGCGACTGCCTCATTATACTTGTCCGTAGCAATGCTAGCCACACTTTCAGCAGTGCCTTGAGGCTCACCGTATAAAGCCTTGGATGCTGCAAGAAGAGCACTGGAGTACTTTTCTCCAGCCACAGAAGTGACGCTGTCGACTGTGCCTTGCGGCGTGCCATACAGAGCCTCGCTGACAGCTCTGGTTACCTCGGCATATTTACCGCCGGCATCATTGAAGATGCTCTGAGCCCGCTCAGAGAAGGAATCATCTTCGCTCTCATCGAAAAAATCATCGAGGACAGGAATTTGACCTTTGACCTCCTGAGCCATGGCACCACCCCAAACCTTGGAGGAAGCTTGGGATGCAACAGAGCTTGCAGAGTCAGTAGTGTCTTCGACGGTATCGTCGAGCACCGAAGAAGCCGAAGATATGGGTTCAGCAGCCGTTGCTTCGTGGACGGCCTCGGCGACAGACTCCGAAATCTCATCTCCCACACTGGAGGCGGAGGAGAGAATTTGTTCGCCGGCGCCGGTACTGCCCAGCACAACGGAGGAGGCACTGGACGCAGCATTGTCCACAACGCCGGTCGAGCCGAGAATCGCAGACGAGGCACTTTCGACACCCTCCCCGGCCGACGACGACAGATCGGCTGCGGCGTCGCTTACGGCATCAGATGCCAGTCCCAAGCTGAGAGTTTCAGTAGTTGTAGTCGACTCCAGAATCGTTTTGGAGACGTCATCCAAGATATCTTGCGCGGCACTGCTTGCTCCAGACACGATATCAGTGCTTGTGCCCAGAATGGCCGATGAAGCGCTCGATGCCAGATCTCCTGCCGAATCGCTTGCTTCGGACGCGAAGGATTCCACCGATCCTGTGCTAGAACCGAGAACAATGGAAGATGCAGAAGACAGAACATCGTCGGCAGCTTCAGTTGCGTCGGATGCAGCTGAGGCAACGCTAGACTCTCCGTCAGCGAAAAAGTCAGCGCCACCAGCAGAGAAGTCCGACACGATACTGGAAGCGGCGGACACAGCAGCAGCTGGCATCGCGCGTGGCTCAAAGTCGTCAGTCGAGTCGCGGGCACGGATCTTCCATTTCGCCACCTCCTTCAGCTTGATGAGTTCCTTGGCGGCGTCTTCGGTCAGGGCCATGCTTTCCTCTAGAAGTTGAGTGGCGGTTCTTCTTGCGTCAACGGCATCAGGATGATTCATGGCCACATCGCTGAGTTCGGTTCGCCACTCCTTGAAGAGCTGCTTAAGCTCGTGATACTTTGCCCAGTGCTTGTAGGTGATCCCGTCCATCCAAGCCCAGCGCATTCCGACCTCCTGAAGGCCAAGATCTCGGATGCCGTCGAGCACATCGAGAGTAGAAGAGGCCGCAGTGCTGAGGCGGTGGTTGATGTTCACCTCGAATTTCTGAGCCCAATCACGCACCTTTTTAGCCTTGTCCTTGATTTCTAGACCGGAGGAGCGAATGACCTTGACAATATCCTCTGCCGCGTGCTTTTCAGCTTCTGAGTCTGCGTCTTCTGGTAGGCTTGAGACAACTGTGGTAATCTTGACTTTGACATTGTCCAGCTCATTCTCAATGGTCTTTCGCAGGGCAGTCTCGAGGCCTCGCCCAAGGTCCTCGATGTCACTCTTGTAAAGCTCCGTAGCAATGCTGCTCGACCGCTCACGCAGATCGTCCGCGCCCTTATCTGCTGCAGCAGCAAATTTGTCTTGCCAAGTACGTAGGTCCTGAGCGACGGACTCATCCGTTGCACGCGTAGCCATGGGCTTAGGCTTCGGTGCTGTGGCGGAGCCTTTCGCCTCCGGAACTGTAGTTGTATCTTCTTCTTCCTCCTCGAAGATTTTATCGAAATCAGCATCCGTGGAACCAGTAGATGCAGATGGGGAGGCAGAATCGGCGGTGGCCGCAACAGAAGTGACAGCAGGAGACGATTCGACTTCTTCCATGGCAGCATGAAGCTTCCGGCTCTCTTGGTATTTAGCAATGCGCTCACTGATCATGACGAGCTGTGGACGGACATTATCGCTGTACAATCCTTTGAGGAAAGGCCAGAGAGTACCGTCGATGAAAATGACGGTGTTTGACCAAGCATGTCGTGAGAGTGGGTAGGCAGTGTTGAGCACAAAATCCCGACCATTGGCATAGGCTCGCTGCACAAATGGTCTGGAGTAGTCTAGAGCAGGTACGATGCGGTCCTTGTGGACAGATTCTGCTGTATTCACTGCTTGACTGTAGTACGGGCCGGCAGCTTCAGAAGCCTTTTGGACGTGAGGAGCGATGTTGGACTCGTATAACTTGGCAGCCTGGACCTGGGCCAGCTGGATTTGTGGGACAGCCGACTTCTCCCATTGCGCAAGGACATAAGTTTTGGCTTTGCCGATTTGGGGAGCGGCGAATTTCTCGTAGTTTCGCTTGACTATAGTGGTCGCCGGACCGATTGCTTTATTGTTGACTTGCTCGGCATACGGTCTGGCTCTCTCGACGTAGGGGCCAGCATAAGTATCGTAGTATGGCTGCACGTAGGGCTGCGCGTAGTCCCGAGCTGAGAGGTAGGGTTTGCATATTTGGGGCGAGGCATCGGCAAGCAGGGCCGGATCAGAGGGACAGCGGAAGAGGACAGTGAGGATAGCATACCAGATGGTCAATCTATGACGAAGGGTCAGCGCTAGGTAAAAAATGAAGGGCTCAACAATTTTACCTGGCAACATTGTTTAAGGTCCATGAAGCCCAGCTCTTTCTGGGTACAACGGGCTTCTTCGTGATCGAGACTGTACCGCCTATGGGGTGGCCATTAGGCCTATCCTTGACGTTCTCTATCGGCCTGCCATTCTCTGTCACAGCCATGACAGCTGATGGTGCTCCTGGTGTATGTCGAGGAAGATTCGCGATGAGTGGACCTTATCTGTGTTGAAGCTCTCTGAAAGCGAGCATACGTTAGCACGCTACGGCGAGCTCGGAGTCGGAAAGTTGGCGCAGATTCAGGACGCCAGCTTCCAAGAGCAAACCTCAGTCAAGAGGAGCAGCGAAGAGATATATTACAACGACCAGCTTGAAGCTGGAGTAGAAACAGTAGATTGCCAGAAGGCGCAGGTTGTTGGAAGCAGGAGAATCAGATAGATGCACTAGGCTAGGTGCAAGTTCTCGTGTATCGACGTACAGGCGTGCAGGCATAAAAAACTGCGACGTCACAGCTGAGCAGTGCCAGCGAATCAGTGGTGTTTCAGGTGCATCCATCGCCCGCAATTCCTTGCCCAAGGCCCTGTCGCGGTCTGATCTGCTTCGATCGAAAACCAAGCTCTTGCATTGGCCATCTGATTGCTGCCTGCGAACTACGTTTGATTGTGGTGCCAGTTTCGTCTACCAGAAGCTGCTGGAGGAATTTGGCCTAGATATTCAGTGTGTCCCAATAATCTGGTACAGCCAGTGTGGCATGGTCTCTTCCCCCCCCGGGGGCTGCCCCAGAAGGACTGAGTTTAAGCATGGTTTGACATGTGCGGTTACGTGCTCCAGGCGCCACCTGTGGCTCAGCCGGTGGATAGAGACTGCTTTCGACGCCTCGTTGCTCCACGTAGACATAGACGTCCGTTGTACAAACTGCGCTCTTCATTCACTTCCGTGCCTTTGTTTGCTGTATACTCAGCATCTGTATCGCTTCAAGCGTTGTGTATTTTCTATAAAAATCATCACTCGCTTTCTCAATGACCCTCTCGTGACAAGACATGAGTTGCCATCCGGCTGCCTCTACTGTACTGATCCAGCATCATCATGGCACCCCTCCAAGAAGCCGCTCTCAACGACTCGCTCTATGGGATGCCCGGTAGCGAAGCACCTGCAGTACGACCAGACTCCAGCAGTCCCAGTCCTCCTCCCGAAGCAGAAAGCGCTCTCGATACCTGTCGAATATGTCGCGGCGAAGCCTCAGACGATCAACCACTATTTTATCCGTGCAAGTGCAGTGGAAGCATCCGATATGTCCATCAAGAATGCCTAATGACATGGCTGTCTCATTCCAAGAAGAAATACTGTGAATTGTGCAAGACTCCTTTCCGCTTCACCAAGCTATACGATCAATCCATGCCGGCAACCTTGCCATGGCCTCTGTTCGTCCGTCAGCTTGCGCTCCACTCCCTCTACACCTTGGCGACATGGGCTCGGTACACCTTGGTTGCCATGGTCTGGTTGATAGCCCTTCCATGGTGCATTCGACAAGTTTGGCGGGGGTTGTTCTGGCTTGCGGACGGCAGCTGGCTACCAGAGAGTCAGCGTCGTATGCGCGAAGCAAACGAGACGGCCGTTCCCAATGATGTGGTCTCCTTGGTCGCAAACAGCTCAGCCGATGCTGCACCTAGTCCTGCCCTATCAGTGTTCAATTCCTTCCTACATTGGCTGTCGGGCGAGTCGCTGTCTGCGAAAGTTCTCAGAATTCTGTTTTCCATTCCGCCGATTCAGCTGGGATCTTCGGACAGCGAGCGACCCGTCAAAAACACCCGGCCCGGAGCGATTCATCGCCAACCTTCTCTGCTCTCCGAGGTAAAATTTGTCAAGACGTGGACGTCGTCTAGCCTGGCCAACAATATTTCCATCGATGTCATGGAAGGGTTACTGATCTGTTTGGGCCTAGTCGCCAGCTTCATTCTGGTTTTCTTGATCCGCGAATGGGTCATCAATCAACAGCCTATGCTCAACAATCAAGATCCGGAAAATGCTGACAATCCTGCCGTCGCCGCTGCCGCTGATGAGATTCGGGCCCAACGAGCTGTGCGACGCGCAAGGAGAAGGAGGGCTGGCATCAGGGAAGCCGATCCAGTGGCGGTCGAACCGCCTGTCGACTTTCGTCCAGTCCGTCCAGCAGACTTGTTATGGCGACGTGCGTTGACGGAAGATAACATTGGTGTTCCAGCAGCTACAAATCAAGAACGCCCAGATCTGCCCGCTCGTGCACAGACTTTGGCGACTCCCCTACCTATATCTGATCAACCGAATGGCGAAGCTAGTACACTTGAATCAGAAGATGGCGAAATCGCTCCTCAACTGCTGAGGGGTATGGTAGGCGATGCCGTTGATGCCCGCAGAACTCTCGAAGAGAGTATGATATCGGGTGTGACCGGCGATGGAAATGATGATGATACTTCTGAGTCAATTGTTGCAAACTTCTCTCCGCTCGAGATGGATGCTGAAGAAGACTTGTGGACGCAAGGACCCTCTTCCGAAGCTGTTAACAACCGTCTTCCTACACTACCGCCGGACCCCCCTACCGATCGAGAGACAAGCGGAGATGACACACACATGAATCCTGGTGTCAACACTGTTCGGTTCAGGGATAACGTCAGCATCATTGATGAAGACCTAGCATCTACAGGGCCGGGGAGCGCACTCCCCGAATCTAGCGAGTCTGACTCTGCACCGAACTTACTCACACCCGAACCAAGTGACGAAGAAGTAGCTGACATCGCTCCTATCGACAGCTCTGTATCTGCTGGAGAAGATTCTTTGCATGGACAGGATGCCGAAGAAGCGCCGCAAGCTCTCACATGGCTAGGTCAATTGGTGGCCTTCTTCTGGTTTGTTGAAGGCGTGCCGGACCCTGACTTACATCAAGATCTGCCCGACACCGAACGAGTCGTCGATCAGGCACAAGAAGCGCTTGTCGGGCCCTTTGCTCCGCCTGCCAACCGAGGCTTTGCAGTTCTTCCTGAGCCACCGGCTGATGATCTTCGATTGCAAGCAGGCGATCTACCTGCTGGCCTGGACCTCAATGATCCTAATGCCATCGAAGATGCTGAAGATCTTGAGGGTGTCCTGGAACTCATCGGCATGGAAGGCCCGCTGGTAGGAATGGTGCAAAATGTCGTCTTCAGCTTGCTCCTTATCAGCTTGACTCTGGCTGCCGCAATCTGGATTCCATACATATGGGGGAAGATTGCGCTGATATTGTTAGCCAATCCGGTCGCAGTCGTGTTCAAGGCTCCCATCTACCTGATCACGCATTTTGTCGACCTTGTTGCTGACATTGTCTTCTTCGTACTTGGCCTACTCGGCATATTATTCAACATTCTCGCCAAAACTGTCAAGTCGGCGACAGAACCAATTATTCCGGCATATGCCAGGCTGCTCGACACCGAGAGATTTGAAGAGCTTGCCGTCAATGTTACACATCAGAGCGGCAGCAGATTGGAGAGAGTTCTGACTGATACGGTAACAATCTTCAGCCCAGACCTTCCCACATTCTCTATGCAATCCCATCGGGCCTTGACTAGCTTTAAGGCATCGATTGGATCTCTATGTGCGAGCACGGCGGACACGCTCACAAACGGCTACTCCTCGATAGTCTCTTCAACGTGGAGCGTTAGCGGGCTTGCCGACGTTGTCAGTCGCATCGCGTCTGTGGTGCCTCAGCTACCCTCGTATGTCGGTAACTGGATCAAGGCCCTCCTCGTTCAGTTCAGAGCAATTCTCCGACCGCAGCTTAAGCCGTTGACACTGGAGAACATGTCAGCACAGGACCTTGCTCTTGTTAACTGGAGTACCCAGGACAAGATCATCGCGATTGTGCTGGGCTACATTTTCTTCACTGTCGCGGGCTTCCTGTTCATGAAGCTTACGCACATTTTTCTGGGCTTGAAGAAAGACGAGAAGGTGGAAGGGCCACTGGCTGACCGTCTTCGGGAGGCCGGGGGAGTCATGAAAGTGATTGTCATTATAGGCATCGAGATGATTGTCTTTCCCCTTTACTGTGGGCTGCTCCTGGACCTGGCCTTATTGCCGCTTTTCGAAGGCGCAACCGTTACGTCGAGGTTCGGGTTCATTATGCGGGCACCTTTCACTGGCCTCTTCCTCCACTGGTTCGCTGGGACTTGCTACATGTTCCACTTTGCACTTTTTGTTTCAATGTGCAGAAAGATTTTGAGGAAAGGTGTACTATATTTCATCCGAGATCCCGACGATCCGACATTCCACCCTGTACGGGATGTCCTGGAGCGGCCTGTACCAACACAACTGGGCAAGATCGCCTTCTCTGCTCTTGTCTACGGTGGACTTGTAATAATGTGTTTGGGTGGTGTGGTCTGGACCGTTGGTCGCGTCAGCAATGTCTTACCAATTCGCTGGATAACGCCGGAGCCTCGACTCGCGTTCCCTATCGATCTGATCTTCTTTAACTTCATGCTTCCCTTTGTGCTCCGGAAGATCAAGCCCTCAGAGAAAATTACGGCTGTATATGAGTGGTGGTATCGTGGAGTAGCTCACGGACTGAGGCTGAGCCATTTCCTCTTCAACGATGAAAGAGAGGACGAGAAACGACCGCGGATCAAGAATGGCATCCTTTCATGGTACCGACCAGGCGCCAAGGATACGCAGCCTGAGAAAGAAGGCACTTACGTGCGTGCACCTGCATCGGACTCTTGTCGAATTCCCAAGAACTCGAAAACCTTCGTCGAAGTCACTGAGGACAATAAACGCATCGAACCCGGACCGGATCCCAAATACGGATTGCACGGCAGGAAGAATGAGCTGTTCACCAAGATCTGGCTGCCTCCTCAATTCAAAGCGAGAATTGCTACCTTCGTTGTGCTACTCTGGTTGTTTGCAGCTGGTACTGGCGTCGCTTGTACTGTTGGTCCACTGGTTGTTGGCCGACAGATAGTCAAGCTGATGTCAGGTGCAGAAGGGCATGTCAACGATCTTTACGCTCTCACATTGGGAATGCACTTGCTGGGCGGCGCAATATATCTTGCGACTCGCGCAGTCCCCGCCTACCGCTGGGTGTCTGGGAAGGCTCGTGTCTCCTTACCAAACCCAGTTCATGCTCTGAGTCATGCCTGGAACACGCTCAAATACGCCATGGGAATCGCCTACCTAGCGGTCACGTTTGGGCTCATCTTTCCTTTCACACTCTCTCTGATCACAGAATTGTACATCCACGTCCCGCTGTTTGCTTTCTTCATCGATCGCGAGAAGTTCATTGCTTCAGCACCCGACAGTGCGGACGCGCAAATTGTATCAGCCGCTACGACTCTGACCGAATCCGCATCCGCATCCGTCGGCGTCAAGGGCAATTTATCAGTCCTATTTCCGCCCACCATCTTCGTCCTGCAGACCTGGACACTTGGACTGCTCTATTTGCGACTCGTTCTCCGCATTGCCATGAACTATCCCTGCCCGCACAGTCGCATGTCCACTGCTATTCAGTTGATCGTGCGCGACGGATTTTGGCGACCAAATATTTGGTTAGCCACACGAGCGGTCGTCATACCGCTTACGTTGCTGTGCGCCGTCCTTTTGATCGCACCACTAGGTTATGCCCAATTCCTGGTCAAGTTAGGCGGTCTCACCGAAGCAGAAGAGATCACTCGGGCTTACCGCTTCGCTTACCCTGGCCTGTTAGGCTTGGTTGTGGTGGCGTTGGGGGTTTGGAATCTGAAGCAGCGGCTGGCAGCGTGGAGGACGATGGTCCGGGATGAAGTGTACCTCGTTGGCGAAAGATTACACAACTATGCAAGTCACGCGGTGGAGAGAAGAGACAAAGGGAAGGGAAAGGCAAGAGAGCATTCACCTCCACCAGGGTTGATTGAGGAGGAAAATGAGCTGCCCATACCAACGACGGAGCAGACCGAGCATGCACCACCGCCACCTAACGTGATGGTGGAGGGTACTTTGGCGAATGACTGGTGATTCAGAGCGGGAGTCGCTTCATTCTTTGAGATGAATGCATGGCCACGGTGTTTGGATCATCACCGACTGGCGCACCGTATTTTAAGGGGGGTTTAGTCATGCTGCTGACGGATTCCGCTAGTTGGAAGTACTATGCAGCACTCTTCTCACCATAGATTGAATATTATTTCCTTTCATTCACTTGACGGCCACGATCGTATGCAGTAGCCCCATGGTCGTCGTCCGAAGCCATCACACTAAGGGGTTATCCCACCGTGCCAAATGACTCTTGCCCCACCTCTTACTGATTGATCGGCAGCGGTGCCTTTATCGCAATTCGAGAGTCCAAGAAGCAGAGAACTTCACAATATACGCATTAACTCTCATCACTGAAGCGCGCACGAGGGTTTGTGCTTTTCAGAAGGATATAGTAGCCCAGTCGGAAAGCGTATCGCAAGTGCCGGAAGATCCGGCGAGATGGGTAGATACGCAAGATAGGAATGTCCGCGCGTTGGTAATTGATACACCCATGCTCGTGATGCTATTCTGCATTATTTTCATTCTGTTCATTAATGACAGTAGCTGTAAGTGCTTCTATTCACTCCAAAAAAGTCCCAACCCCCAATTTTATCGAACACGACTCGACGACACCAAGCAATAGATCCGTAGGGTGTCTGGACGAATTAAACAAATCGCTATGCAGTATTCCCCCCAACCATGTTTGTGTTTCTCTCCCCCATGCAATGCCCTGCCATATGCCGCTCGCTAGAATATATTATATAATGCCACAAAAGATAGTCGTACAGACATTCCCATAACCAGCAGGTCAGTCTTTTTCATCCACTTCATCTCTCTCGGTTCTCGCTAACTAAGCCTGGCACTCAAAGCTCGCAACCTGCACCAATTCGTCGCCGCCAAAGTTGAGCGTCTGGCCTTGGGCGTCGAAGAACTGGCAGTTGCCGCCGTTGCCGACGACGTCGATGGAGATGGCGCCATTGGCGAGGTTGCGGACCGTGCTGGCGTCGACGGGGCCGATGTTGGCGGGCAGCTCGGCTTGCACGAAGGTGGTGCCGGCTTCGAGCTCGATTTGGACGCGGACGGTTGTCTCGGCGTTGCCGGTGTTGGCGTTGCCATTGCCATTGTTGTTCTGGTTGTCGTTGCTGCCCTGGCCGTTGGTGGCGCGAGCGACAAAGTCCTCGACCTCTCCGCGAGTCTGCGCGCACCAGAAGGAGCCGACAGTGACGGCTTCATCTTGGCTGTAGATGGCCTCGTTGGCAGAGTCGAAGATGCCGTCGCCGTTCAATGCCGGCACGGGCTGGGTGGCTTGGGCATCGGTGAAACCGGCGCACCACGGGCCAGCCTGTTGGAGCGCGGCGGACTTGGCGTCGCGGTTGTTGACGGTGGTGGCGTCGAGGTTGGCGCGGAGGGTGGAGGCGGCGTCGAAGCCTTCGAGTTGGAGGACGATGGTGACGGAGCTGGAGGAGGAACCAGAGCTGGAGCTGGAAGTGGAAGTGGAAGTGCTGGGCATGGGAGCAGCAGAAGTAAGGGACAGAGCGGCGAGGAGAGCGCTGGTGGTGGAAAGAGTGTACTGCATCTTGATTGGTGTGTTTGGGGTTGGATTAAAAGCTATGGACTTTTTGAAAGTACTAGAAATTAAGGGATAGACGGTAGGAAAATAAAACAAGGAAAGGATAGACAATAGGAAAAAGTTGCTTTGGTTTGTTACAGAGTGTTGTATGGAGTGAGATCTGACACCGAGGGAGCGATGCCAGATGTACTTATACACTTGTGAACCTGGTACTTTTGCTATGCAAGCCTTGGGTGCTTTGCAAGCATCAGCGAAAGGTCAACGTGGAAGTCCGGGAAGCGGATGATATCCGTACAGCCACTTCCCAGTATACCCAGTATAGACCACTACACCGAATGGACGAAGGTCAACCGAGCTGGCGGCGCTTGGCGATAGCACACAGCCCGGCGGCGAGGGGATGCTATTAATGCATAACAACGTCGTCCACAAGCGCAAAGCGCGCCAAACTCGCTGTCGCTTACCGGAATGGGTCGTTTAGTCGCCAACAACGAGGTCAGGCCTCCCTTGAATTAGACCTAGGCCATGCATCCCGGACCAATAAGGTCAAGTCTTGTTGCCTAAGCGGCGGCGGCCAAGACGTGGTCCCTTGCCTAGTCGAGCCTCGCTCAGCCGGGATCTTGCTGACTGTATATCCTCAGCGGCATGCCAATCCCGTCGTTTGTAGGTCGCAACTTGGGATTCGGATGTGACGATTCACTCCATAAGGCCTGGTAAGCGACAGCCCAAGATAGCCGGGGCCATTTCTGAACCACGTTGCGACTAATGGCTGCCAAGTCGTCGCTGACTGCACCGACCGGCTTCCGGGCCACGCCAGGTGTTCAGGCCAGCAGAAGCTCGCAGCAAGCTCGCAGCCCAAGCTTGAGAAGACCGACAGAATCTGGCTGACCACAAACGGTCACCCAGCCCGTCCCATTCAATGCAGATGGAGCTGACACGGAGTCGTGGTTGATCAAGTTCGGCCGGCAGTGTGAACAGCAGGGAGAGGACGCCGCGTGAAGCATGCTACGTACTGATGCCCTCTGACTTGACTCAAGCAACATTTCTTTCGTTGGGCGCACTGTGGTTTCGAAATACCTCTAAGAAAAACTGATTATTTCAGCTAAGTCCGTGCGCGATCTTTGCCTAGGCTGACGCACGGCCGAGTGCTGATGCGATGCGGCGCTGTGGGGACGCTGTAAAGCTGCCATAGCTAGCACGCCTGAGCTTGACGTGGTCTAGAGCGCGGTGCAGTACGCAGCCAAAGGACAAAATTGGCCCAAGAACAACAGCGAAGAATGTTGCTGATCCCTGCACATCTTGAGATGCTAAGACCAAGTTCTGCGAACGATCTGGCCGGTCAGCTCATTCTGTGAGCTGTGCTTGAATGATCGGGTATGGTAACTCGGTTGTTGCGCTGGCTGATCCAGTCGCAGTTAAGGGCGCCTGGACATCAACAACCTTTTGAGCGAGGCATTGGCACTTGCCTTCGGCACAGGGCCGTATATCTTTTTCAATATCGAGCTTGATCCAGCGCTCTTGAGGAGTACCCTCTGCAGAGTCTTGTACGCCCCGCATAGCGGTGGCACACAGGAAGTCTGACTCGTACGCAACCAGGCTTAAGCTCACGTCGGTCAGCTCTCTGCCATACATGGAGGCCGTGATGCTCCTGACGGCGCGATCTGGCGGAGTCCATTTTGTCTCCTCCTCGTCCCTCAAGGCCCAGCTGAAGCCATCATCTGGAAAGTCTTCGGCAGTGGCAGGGTTGGGGGCAGACACGCGGTCGAATTCAAGCTTAGAGAGCCAGTCAGCCAACAGACCCTCCCCCACCATCTTGATGTAGGCCTCCTTAAGTGCCCAGTAGGCGTAGAAGAGGCGGAAGCGATGCTGAATGACATGAGCAGGGGAGCTGGCGTCGGGGAAGTGAGCGGACTTCATGTGCTTGCGAGCCGCCTCGGAGAACATCTCTTCAAAGATGTCTATCCATTCATCAAGCTTGACTTGTGTAGTCATGTCGGCCGGTGTCCGGCCATGTTCATTGGCACAGGCTAAATCTACACCTAGTCTGACCTGCTCGTGCGCGGTTTCCGGCAGTGGCGGCGCATCGGCAGGTGAAATCGAGTCGTGCGTTATATGCGTTGCATATGCTTGATTCTGTTCCTCTGGGGTCTTGCAGCCAATAAGAGCGACAAGGCCATTCTGGTGGGAGACATTGAACTCAAGACCGCTCTCACCGGTCGATCCAGCCCCTGGCTCCCAGTAGGGACGTCTGTGTGGGTCAGGAGTTCGCGATATACGCACTTCATCCCACGGAATCATGGCGTATCGATGGATAAAGACATACTTCAACAAGGCGCTGGCAAGCGACATGAGACGATCGGCGGGTCGCATGAAAGCACTGACCTTGTCCTGCTGGTCTCGTGAGAGGGTGTCCAGGAGAGGCAGCTCTACGGTGGCCGAGCGGGCTTGGGGAATGGCTGGCCGGACGTCGACATAGAAACGAACGATAGGTGTCGTGTAGCCGGTCTTGAGCGGCTTCAGGTCAGGCATTGCCGCTGAATCTCCGACCGATGCTCTCAAAGGGCGGTATCGGTGTGGAAGAAACACAGAGGTGTTCTCCCATCTTCAGGCGTTTGACGCGTCCCCCGGGATGCAATCCGGACTAGAGGCTCCGAATAATAGCTCTTGGTACCACGCCCGGCCTTCAGTGATGAAGCAAGGGAGAGAAACTTGAGGTAGCGACAGCGATCAGAGGACGTAGGATGACATGTCGTGTCACAAGGCTGACATGTCGGATGTGGCAAGGCTTGGCAGAATTTTCCAGCATATTGCCATCTCCAGCGATGCATGCGACAATCTACTTGTCGCAATCCACAAGTCACAGTCTCATGATCACCAGATGACAATAACCATCGGCGTGCTCGCCTTGCAAGGCGCCTTTCTGGAGCATCTGGTTCTACTACGCAAGGCAGCTGAGTCACTGGAAGAAAAGGACAAATTTACGTTTCTCGAAGTCCGTAATCGGGATGAGCTGGCACGCTGTGATTCATTGATCATTCCAGGTGGCGAGAGCACCACTATCTCCTTTGTGGCTGCTCAGTCTGATCTGCTTGAGCCGCTGCGCCAGTTTGTCAAGTATGCTACCTCCCACTATCTATCATTGCCGGAGCTGACAGTTGAAGGGTCGACCGAAAGCCGACTTGGGGAACATGCGCTGGGCTGATCCTGCTGGCCGAAGCCGCCAATGCCACCAAGAAAGGCGGCCAGGAGCTGATTGGTGGCCTAGACGTGCGCGTCAACCGCAACCACTTCGGGCGGCAAATCGAAAGCTTTCAAGCCAGTCTGGACCTCAAGTTCCTCGGTGCATCGCATACTGGATTCCCAGGAATCTTCATCCGTGCTCCGATTGTCGAGAAAATTCTGCCTAACGTCTCCGGCGAACAGACAGGAGAGCAGCAGATTACCGACACGGTGGTTGCTCCATCCCGTGCTGCCAGGGATGACAAGGCCAAGGCTGCCATGAGTTCCGAGGTTGAAATCATGGCGACGCTGCCAGGACGCTTACGCAAAGCCGCTGAGCATGGTGCAGAAGTAAGCGCGGGCGACGAAATAGGCGATATCATTGCCGTCCGTCAGGGCAATGTCTTCGGAACCAGCTTCCACCCCGAGTTGACATCGGACATCCGCATCCATGCTTGGTGGTTGCAGGAGGCATCAAGAGCGCTTTCGCAGAGCTCCTCGTAGCCTCTGTTCGTGTGTGAGTAGAATTCCATAGACCATCAATTTCATCGACGACTATCATCATCCGCCTCGTCGTAGGCGCGGCCATAGCCACCTCGACCCGGGTCAAACTCGTCGCGGAACTCGTCGCGCACTTGTCCACCAGACCTGCCCCGACCATATTGACGCCCTTCTTCAAAACCGGGATCCAGATCGCATCGAATGAGTCGTTCATCCAGCTTGGTACCACCAATGTACTTCATGCAGTCGACGGCATCTTGATGAGTGTAGTATTCCACAAAGCAGAATCCGCAGGGTGTCTTCTGAAATCGGTCGAGACCCATGACAAGACGCTTGACCTCGCCGCACTTGGAGAACAGCTCGTGAATCTGCTCTTCGGTGGTGTAGAAAGACCTGCAGGTCGTCAGTCAGTGCCAATGAAGTAGCTGCCGCTCGTGCTCACAAGTTGCCCACATATAAAGTGGTGGCATTTCTCAGGGGATCCTCTTTGGGCTTCTGCTGTTCGGTGTCTTCATCGCCCTGGTTGTACCTGCGCTTCTTCTACTATGGGTCAGCCAAGTTCAAGCAGGATTGGCGACTTCGGATTTACCTTCGCAGCAAAGTACGCGCTCGGTCTATCGAGTCTATCGATGGTGGTGAAGGCGTGCTTGGTCGCCATAGTGGTGGTTTGAGCAGTTAGAAGGGTCCTCGGTAAGTGTGCGGCTAGTTCTGGCCACTGGGCAAAGTGCTGTTCGAGGATGTCACTTCACTTCACCATGTCGTCTGCGCGACGCGGTGGATTAGGGTTAGGGTCAAGAACGCGCATAGACTGCTAACCGCTCTGCACTTTTTGGAGCACCTACAAACAATTGCTGGCTTGCTTGCTCACAAGCCACTGCATCTATTAAGCTGTAGACAAGTGTGCTCACTCTGATGAACATGCTGTGAGTCTGCTGAGACCTGAAACTGATCAACATGCCAAAACGGATCGGCGAGACCCCGCCATGGCTCTGCCGCCCATCACCTGGCGCCCGGATCTTCTCTGACCCAACGCCGCAAGCACCTCCTTCCCCTTCCAAGCGAACTTCAACCGTTATTCCTCAAGCCACAGATTACTACGGCCCCAGAAGACTCATAGCACAACGTGGTACCGAGATATTTGCCGCAATTGGGAACAAGATCCGATGGGCCGAACTAGCTCGAACCCGTGTGCAGTGGGAGGAAGATGCAACGAAGGGCAGTGAACCTCGTCCCGCGTACAGAACGCTATCAGTACCTGTCTACTACCCTATCAGACAGCTCATCATCTCTCCTTCCGGCCACTTTCTCGCAATATGTACAGACTATACCGTGCAGGTAGCGGTAGTGCCCGACCACTCCAGACTATCCGAGCAGGACCAGTCTGCTCTCAAGCTCAAGACATATCAGCTCGGTCCAACAACTCATGTGCTCCCAGGATCGCCGCTCGCTTCCGTCCTCTGGCATCCCTTGGCCAATGCGACCACGTCCACTGACTGTCTGGTGACCGTCACCGCCGAGGCTGCTGTGCGGGTTTGGGAGCTGGATCGTTCCAACCAATTCTCCTTCGAGCGCCCCGAATTGGCGGTGGATCTTCGCAAGCTGGCCGACGGCGTCTCTTGTGATCAGGATTTTGAGCCGTCTTCGTTTGGAAAGAGTAGGGGCTTCTCCGTAGACGATTTTGACATGGAGGCTGCCGCGTCCTGTTTCGGGGGTCGAGGCGCAGACGACGAAGATGCTTGGGCCAGCATGACGCTCTGGACTGCCATGAAGAATGGAGACGTGTATGCACTCTGCCCACTCCTCCCATCGAAATGGCAGCCGACAACCACAACCATCCCGTCACTGTCCACTTCTGCTGTCTCTCGAATGGCGACAATCGTCGCGGAGGACGTGGATGTCGACGAGCGGAGAGCTGCCGATCAGCAGTATGAATGGGTATCCGAGATTGACAGCGACGAACCCCTGCCGTACGATGATGCAAGTACAGAATCCGAGACGCGTCTTCGACCGCTTAACCCGAGCGCAATACCACGACTTCAAGGGCCCTTCGAGATTGGTGTGGATGAGGAGGATGATATCGAAATCACCGATATTGTCGTCTTTCCCCCACGCCTTGATGGAGACGACTTGTATTCTGGTGAGGATGAAGCGGACGATTTTGGTGCCAGCGGCATGCCATACACCACTATCTTGCTTGCAGGCTCTGATGGAAAGGTTCGCATCGCCCTGGACCTTGACGGAGTGTCTGGCCAGTGGCTTCCTAAGAAGGGCCGAAGCACATTCAGTGTGCCAGTGGCTGAGCCTAAGGAACTGACAACCATCAACACAGTGGATTTGGGCTTGGAGCGGTCTTTCGGCTCGTCCGACACCGCAACTCCCTTCGTCTCTTTGACACTCGATACTGTTCATCGGTATACTCTATTTGCCTCAGTGGAGTGGAAATTAGTCTCCATTTCCCTTGATGAATGGATCACGCGAATGGGTATGGAATTATCTGGCGAGGCTGAACCTGACAGCCGATTGCAGACACGCTTAGAGACCACTCGCCAGAACCAGGTTGCATTTGCAGAGACGGTTGTTGAGGCCAAAGATCGGCTAACAGAGCCCTTGTCAGCTCCAGCAATCATTGACGATGACGATACGGGATATCTCGTCCTCAGTTCATCATCCTCGTCCGCATATGCCGCAGAGTTTGACCGCGGACAGACTCATGCGCGAAGCTTGCGCCATTCAACTAGTTTCGCACCCTCACAAAGCCCTCTTAGGCAGATCACCAACACCGATAACCAGGATTCAGCCTCCTCCACAGATATTCCGCCTTCCCGCGCAATCTATACTCCTTCTCGCGTCTTCGACAACACCGCTGGCCTTCCCCTCACCCAGCTCAAGCAACGCTTGCCGCCACCACAGAAGCGGATTCTCACCGAGCAGCCCATGCGCCTCTCTCCAGCGCTCCTCGATCTCATGTCCTCTGCGCACCGTACAGTCAGCATCCAGACTGCCGAGCTCGAAACCGCGGCCGCGGAACTCTTCCGACGCTGTGAGCGCCTACGTGAGGAGCTGGGTGAACAAGTGAAGCAGATGAGCGAGCTAGCAGACCGCCTGCAGCATGTAAGGAATAGTGGGGAGGAGGATCTGAGGCCTGGGGAGAAGAAAGTCGACCAGGAAACGAGGATGGAACGGACTAAAGACAAGCAGCGGGAGTTGAATAGAAGATTCGAGGAGGTGAGGCGGAAAGTGGGCAAGGTGGGCGCCGGCAAGCGGGAGCTGAGCTTGAAAGAAAAGGCGTGGGTAGAAGAGATAGAAGGCATCGGCGAGCGCGTCGGTGTCGGCCTCGAAAGCGGCGACGAGGGGAAGGAGAGAGCGAAGGAGTCGCTTGCCGCGCGTCACGAAACTGTAAGCTTTCTTCCTTCCCGGTGTCTCCACCAAGGCATACCACTAACGGCTTCGCAGGTCAAGGATCTCGCCCAGCAACTCCTCGCCGAGTCCAAGCGCCTGCAAGACCTCCAGGAGCAGCAGCACGAGGACCAGCTCGCGAGCTCGAAGGCCTCGCTCGTCAGCAGCACCAGTAGCGGCGGAGGCCGCCGGACCTCGGGATTCCTCGTCAGCTCGCGGCATCAGAAGGAGCGCATCGCCGAGGTGATGGCGTTGGTGGAGCGCGAGGGAGCTGTCATTGAGGCCGTCACGGGCCGCTTGGAGCGGTTGAAGATCGATAGTGGACTGTAAAACTACCCTCCGGCACAAGGACGATGTTGTGCGTAGCGTTGCATGTTGTTTAAGGTGGTGCCAGAATACAGAAACCACACGCAGTGAAGCTGAACATGCAACCGGCGGCTTGGCCATTATGCTTCTCTGGTGTGTTTGTGTGTGCCTTCATTACAGTGTTCGTGACCTCGTTCGTGTTACATCTTCTAACAATCTAGCCACGTTCCACGGACCAGCGGCGTACCCTAGAACCTCCCCTCCTTGACCACACCGCGGCCCCCTTTCCGCCCACCGGAAACATCATACTCAATCCACCGACACACGCCCCTCCTCTCGCCACCCCTCTCGAGCACTCTGCCCGGATTCATGACGTGACAGCCCTCATACGTGACGCAGAATGGTGGCGCCTCTGCGTCCGCCATCACCAGCGCCGTTGGGAGTGGGTACAGCGACAGTGCCGAGGCGAAATCCCACGCCACAGGCCGCAGCGAGAGCGGAAAGGGTGAGAGGTGCGATTGATCCAGCAGCGTCTTGGTGATGCGGCGGCCGATCTGGGTTGCAAGGTCAAGGTTGGACTTGTCTTTAGTTGGGAGATGGGAGGCTGCGGCCTTGACGGCTTCGTCGCCGCCCTCTGCGGTGGCGCTGTCGTCCTTGCTCTTCTCGAGTGCGGGAAAGTTGATGGCGTTGCGCCTCATACGGCTGCTGATGTCGTCTCGGAAGAGCACGAGCTCTTCCGTGGGGCCGAAGAGACTCATCCTCGCCGGGTTGCTGGCCCACACCACCTCGCCTTTCTCGCCATCTTTGGTACCCTGTTCCTGGTTCGCGCTGGCTACGGCCCTCCGTATGCGGCTCGTGAGAAGCTCTGGCAGTCCCAGGCGCGGGAGGACTGTGGCGGCGCCTTTGCTGAATGTGCTCGCCCAGGGGTCGTTGTCACCGGGGACGAAAACTAGCGTGGTGCTTGCTATTAGCTGTGGGAACTCCGAAAGTAGAGAGGCCAGAGCATCGAAGTGCTCCTTGTACTCAACACCGCCACCTTTCGCACTGCCGGCCATCGCAGCCGCGGACACGAAATTGCCCATGAAGATGATTGACAGCGGCAGGTCCGACCGGTTTTCCGACGCAGTATAGGACGCGAGAATGGCGCGCAGAGCATCGAGTGTGCGCGGAGAGTCGAGGTGACACTCAGATATGATAGCTATCTTGGACCGCCGGGATTCGTTGTTCAAGGAGCCAGCAGGGGAGGGGAACAGTCGTGACTGAAGTCGGCGCATCTGAGGACCTAGCGCTTTCTCCGACCCAACACCTAGAAAATCGACCCAGCCGAACCCAGCACCAACAGACGTTTGGACTGTATCGGAGGAAAGGGACTGTCCTACGCCAAAAGTAACATCCCGACGCTCGGCGGGTGGGCCAGACAGGTTCTCAGCGACAAAGCGGCCTTTGATCTGTCCGCCAACGCCCGATCCGGAAAGTGATGAATTGTTTGAACCGTCTTCGATGTAGGTGCCTTCGACCAGGACGATCATGCCAGGTGTGAAATACGAGCCGTCGCGCGGTACGGGTCTTGCTGTGGATATATCAAGCACGACGCTTCCAGAGAGGTCAGTGAGAGCGAGGTCAGAGGCAGGCGTGTGTGCGAGGAGCCCAAGCAATAGATGGTCGGTACCACTTCGACCAAGGAGGTTTGATATAGGCGTAATCTTGTACGCCTGGGTCTGAGTGATGCTTGAGCCAGCTCGGGACAGATGCGGAGGCCGCGAGCCTGCGAATGAGGGCGTCTGGAATGATTCATTACGGAGTAGCCTCTGGTGTATAAGATGGTATCGGTTCCGGAACAAGGCAATTTTGGCTTGTATAGGTGGCAGCAAAGAGGCTTCGCCTGATATGGTCTCGATCGTTTTCTTTGTTGTCGAGTATGACAAACGTGGCTGTTGGAAAGCAGAGATCACCTTCATGAAGGGTCTCGCATCTGGATATCTGGACTCCAGATTCTCGTTTTCCTCCGCTTCATCTTGCACATCTAAGGCTGATATACCAAAGCTGGTTTGGCTATCATCTCTGTTCATTTCCGGTCGAATCTCTAGCGAAGTTGTCCTAGAGAGTGATCCCAGGGAGCTGTTTGTGCGGGACAGTTTGCCTGTGTCGAGTCTTCCTGCAGACATACACTGTTCCAACATTTTCAGAATAGCTGTCAGCTTCTTGTCTGGGCCGTCTTCTACGATGATACCAGCACCTTGTCGTTTCCATTGTTTTGCAATCTCGTCCAGCACCCGTTCCGCCAGACCTTCCTCTCGCCATCCACTCCCACAAAACTTGCCAACAAATGTTGAGAGCAGTCCAAGGCCAGAGGAGGTGAGGGTCAAGTTGTGCTTCTTCGTCAAAGTCCGAAAAGCGACTGGACGAAGCGTTTGAGGAGGGAGTAATATTGGCAGCACGGAAGGGCTGGATTCTGAGGTGTTGGTCGTCTGGTTTTGCGCCGCTGCGAATGCTTGTCGTAATGGAGGCGCTGTCCGCGGCTTTATGGGGTACGCCGGCGTTCCAAAGCCGGGAGACGAGGAGAATGTCTGTTCCTTCGCTGCGGAAGTTGTTCCTGGTTTAAAAGCGGGGGGCGGTAGCCGCGGCGTCGACACAGGATCCTCCATACTGATTGAGTGTCAACTGCTGTTGCACTCCGGCTGTGATCAGATCAGAGTGGGCAACAATCTTGTCTATGAATCTCGTGGCAGACAAGTCGCAAGAGCCACTTTAACCGCGACGCGTGAAGCGCGTTTGAGGGTTAGGGTTTAGTGACGCGCAGGCGCATTCACGATACTTCAGCTTCGATTTGGCGCAAACATTCATGTGAACGACCTCTCATCGATACCAATCTGCGCCCAAACCTCAGACTCGTTTCAACTTACTGAGGTCTATCGCTGCGATATCTCATTGCGACTTCACCATGGCCAGCACGCAAGGCGCGCCTGCAGAGGCTCAGCAAGCGCCGCTCAA
Source organism: Cyphellophora europaea CBS 101466 (assembly GCF_000365145.1). Classification (NCBI taxonomy): domain Eukaryota; kingdom Fungi; phylum Ascomycota; class Eurotiomycetes; order Chaetothyriales; family Cyphellophoraceae; genus Cyphellophora; species Cyphellophora europaea. Next base: position 1,056,143 of record NW_008481811.1, read on the forward strand.
CGGCGACGTTACCACCGCAGAGATGTCTACCGAAGACCGACTAGCCGATCTCACTGCAAAAGCAATGGCTGAATATGCTGTCAAGCACTACAAAGAGGCCGCGGAGTTGTACTCACAAGCAACTGAACTTCAAGCCGAAGTCAACGGGGAAATGGCCAACGAGAACGCGGACCTGCTCTACTCCTACGGGAAGTGTTTATTCTTCCTCGCGCAGCAGACCAGTAATGTCCTCGGTGGCACCGCAGCCTCGGCACAATTGACGTCGAAGAAAGAGACGAAGTCCAAGAAGCGCAAACTGAACACTGAAGCAAACAAGGCGGAGTCTTCCTCTTTGATAGGCGATGCGGTCGCAAAGGCGGCAGATGTGATACCTGAAGAAGACGTCAAACCAGAGTCTTCGTCAACAGACAAGCCTCTTTTCCAGATCTCAGGCGACGCAGAGGGCTGGGACTCTGACGAAGAGGAAGAGGAGCCGGCCGAAGAAGACGATGAAGACGAGCAAGATGACTTCGCCGATGCCTACGAGATGCTTGATATTGCCCGAGTCCTTTATCTACGCAAACTGGAATCATTAGAACAGTCAGCTCTCGAAGACAGTGAGAAAGGCAAATATGTGGCATCCATTGACTCCACACCACCAGTCAGAGAAGCCAAAGGCAGAATCGCCGATATCCATGATTTGCAATCAGAAGTCTTACTTGAGGGAGAGAAGTATGCAGCTGCTGTCGAGGATCTGCAAAAGTGCCTAGCGCTCAGAGAAGAGCTCGAGCCACGCGAAAGTAGTCTTCTCGCTGAGTGCCACTATAAGCTCAGCCTGGCTCTTGAGTTCAGCAGCCAAAGCCAACAACGAGATGCAGATGGCAACCCGGTTGGCGATATCGAGATTGACTGGGACATCCGGAACGAAGCCATCGCACAACAGGAGAAAGCCATCGAATCGTGCAAGGTCCGCGTGACCAAAGAGACTCAGAAAGCGGAGCAGATGGACAAGGGTGCCGAGAAGGATAAGCTGTTAGCGGACGCGGAGGAGGTCAACGACATGATCGCCGAGATGGAAGTCCGCTTAGCAGATCTGCGCAAGCCTCCCGTCAATGTTAAGGAGGAGCAGATGCGGGAGCAAATCAGCGGTGTGCTGGGCAGTATCTTGGGCAAGACTGAAGGCGAGCAGAAACAGCAGCTGGCGAAGGCATCGGAGGGTGCAAGAGATATCGGTGGTTTGGTGAAGAAAAAGAAGCCAAAGAGTGCGCTGGCTAGTGGAGGCGACAGCGGCTTTGGCTCGGCGACATCGACGCCAGCTGCTACGTCCAGTGCAGACATGAACGGTCATGGGAAGCGGAAGGTGGGTTTCGTGGACGCCGTTGAAGAAGCTGGCGAGGGCAAGAAGGCGAAGGTGGAGGACGCTGCAGACTCTGGCGCATGAAATTTTGCTACGCCGACTTGATGGAATCACCACGTTTGTCGGACGTGGTTGCAAACATGGTGCCGGCATTTGATGAGTTGGCCTAGATACCCCGTGGAGCAGGCTGTGGCCGTGCGCACGCTATCAATGTGATGACATTTTCTGGTGAGAAGACCAACTTCCTCGGATATATCGCCACTTGGTTTGCCTTGAAGAACATCTAGGTAGAGGTGGAAGCACTTCGAGAACTCGACTTGCGGTTCCTCGAACTAGATATCGGCTGTCTTGCGATCTTCCTCTGAAGCAGATGCTTTGTCGTCAGGCTCTGCCGCCTTGTCTCTCCCCACTACTTGGTCGACGTTCTTCTTCGAGGCTTTGCGCTGCCGTCCTCGTTTGCGAGAACGTGCTGGGTACTTCTTCGACTCCTTTCGCTGTACGTCGAGTTGCAGCTCATCTTGTCTTCCGTCCTGCGGTTGCGACATGATAGGTGATCCGTGCCTGTCGACTCCGAGATCGTTATTGATGGGAACATCGTCCTTGACACTGCTACTGGGTTTTTGCATTTCGGGAGAAAGGCGTTTGTTTGTGGTATCCAGAGGCTCGTAGATCGGCTGCATCTCGTCAATTGTCTCGGTGTCTCGAGCGAACACTTCCTTCATATCTCATCGAAGATATCAGGCCTTGAAGAGCAGATCGGTAATGATATGGGAGGTTCGATGACCACCCCCTTGAGAACATATAAATTCAGTCTGAAGGCATCACGAAGTTGGTTTGTGCGGGTAAACCAAACACAATCAAGGCAAACAATCAAGCTGCAGGAAACTTGTACTCAAGAGGTGTACACTCCTCGAGCAGACTTCAAACCTGAAGTTTGATGATAACGCAGTCAGGCCAAGACCCATCTCATCGTAAGGGCAGACTTGACTATGACATCCCTGAGTCTCTCGCAGCTCATGATCAGCATTTCAGATCCTGTTTCTTGAAGTTCAAGATGGGTAGGGCTACCTTACCCGCAACCTCTTTGCCATCTCACGCTGAGCAATAGAACGGCTCTGGGGTGATTGATATTGGCCCTCAAGCGCCACTTGGAGGAGATTTGCTCTCTGATACTCACATCGCACCTCTACTGATCTCTCTGGCGGCTGTTTTTCAACCTCAACCTGCAGTCTCCCCGCCCAGACTTACTATCGCCGGACCGCGCCTGATCGGGCTTACTGGTGGAGCATGGTTTGCATTCTTGTGTCGGCATCAAATAGGCAACTATAACAAGCCTGACGTGGATCTTGTCTTTCCAAAGCCCTTGCCAGAGCGCTAACATCTCTGATGGTCGAGACGTATAGCAGCGATGGTTACAGTTGCGTGCGCCTATACTAGCGGTCCAGATAGAGTTGTTGCACAGTGGGGTCTGCAGGCCACCGTAGTAGACAAATTCCCAGGAGTACGGCGTGGCTGACTTCTCTATACTGCTGAAGGAGATCGGGCAGACTCAATCCAACCCGGCGTGCAGGATCAAATGCATCTAGGACTGGGAAAGGAATAGCAATACTATCAGCTTGCTTTCAATAATCAGATTCGATGAATGGTGCTGTAGTGCCAAAATCGTGCATCTCGAAACCAAAACCAGCCCGTCCTCCTCGCTGACGGGTCTTCTCGCAACGCCAATCGTTGTGCATCGAATGCACACAAACCCAACCCGTTTCCACAAGTGATCTTCATGTACACATTGCCGTCGTTGATACAAGTCCTCCAAGTTACACTTGACTCATGAATCATGCCCCGCCAGCCTTTGTGGCAATCTTCCTATCCTTCTTCAGAGGGCTGAACTCGGCGAATGTCTTCTTGCTCTTAAGAGAGGGACCACCTGCCAGAAGACTCACATTACCCAATCCACCAAGGCTGCCGGCGCCGCCACCTTTGTTGAGCACCTTGAGGGTCTTAACCTTCTTCGGCTTCTCCGTAGGTGCCTCGTCGTCATCGTCAAAGATGTTAGGCCTCTTCTTTGGTTCGCGCTTCTTCTTAGCTGGCTGCTCGTCATCGACATTCTCTTGGTCAGAGTGATTGGTACCAGCTGGCTTCTCGGATTGCATGGGCGGTACAGTAACAGCGCTAGTGGGCCCTTCCGATGGCTCTTCCTCAATGACCTTCTCGAGAGCGGGTTTTTGAACAGCTTTGTTGCCTCTGGAGTTCGTGCTTTCTTTCAATGGCTGAGAAGGTTTGGGCGCAGCAGCTTTGCCCTTGGCTACCGCCGAAACGGCTTTCTTGGGAGCAGGCTTGGCCACCTCCTTTGCGGCTTTAGCAGCTTTCTTCTGCTCGGCTTCAACTTCAGCTTCCTCAATTATAGAGTCAATGTGCTTGCGTATCTCCTCGTCAGGGCTGCTGTCTTTGTTGTCCTCGACTGCTGCAGCGGCTGTCTCTTCGGAGGGTGTTTCCGGAAGAATACTCATTGCCGTGCGGTTGAGGAAGGGTGTCATGGAGAACGTGGACTTGTCGCCGATATTGACAGAGGTGCGTTGCTTTTTAGAGGCGGGACCACCTTGACCAGGTGTGCCAATGGTCATGTCGGGATCGAAGCGAGCGATGTTACGCTTGCGTGGGTTGACAGAGGGCCCGGCAGCAACAGGTGGAGGAGCCATCTTGCCGGCCAGACGTGCCTTAGTCAGTTCGGCAGACTGAGCCATCTTGGCGGCTTGAGCTTTCTCTAGCTCATCTAGAGCCTCTTTAAGCTGTTCCTTGGTCGTGCGAAGTTTGGTGCGGAAAGCGTCAAGCTTAGATTCCAAGCTGTCCTTTTGAGACTCCCAATCGGTTTGTTTCTTGATGTTCTCACGGCCTGCCTTCTGCAGATCCTTCTGCACCTTGGCCAGCTCTTTCTTCAAGTCATCAATCTCAGTGTGAAGGGCGGAGTCGTCGTGGTTAGAGGCCTCTCGTTGTGTCTGGAGCCGTGCCACAGTCCGCTTCTCATTTTCAAGCTCGACCTGGACTGAACTGAGCTCCCGCTGAAGTGAAAGCTTCTCCGCAAGGAGATTCTGCTGGGATGTGGTGGTTGACTTGAGGTGTTCTAACTCAGGCTTAAGGGTGGCCAGCTCGCGGGAAAGTGCCAACTTCTCAGACAAGACCTTGGTAGCCTCGGAGTTCGCAGCGTTGTGTGCTTCAATCTCGGCTTTGTAGTGTTCGATGTCGCGTGTGCGCGCTTTGAGCTCGTTCTGCACTCGTTGCAGATCGGCCTCAACCTCGTTTAACCGAGAGCGCATTTCGTCGTTACTGTCTTCAAGTTTCTCCGTCTCGTTATGACCTTGTTCGACTTGGTCTTGCAACTCGTCGTTCTCGTCTTCAAGCAGCATCAATTGAACACGAAGCGCGCGCACTCGTTCCTCTTCGTAGATCCGCTCGGCTTCGCGTAAACAGCGTTGATAAGTGTGCTCGAGCTGGGAGGTCTTCAACGTCTGCGCAATCTCCTCGGGATGCATATACTCTACGTCAGTAGCCATGTTGAAGAAGCAAATATGCAAATAAATATGTTTGAAGTTATGGTGCAAACAGCTGCGAAAGTGGGCTGCATCAGGACGCGGCTTTCGACGAGCGACCTCTGTTTATCTTCCCAATACGGAAAGATGCAAGGCTGGATGTAGCCCCACTCATGAGGCTGAATCTTGGCATCAAATGCTCCAAAGTGAACACGCATCCCGATGAACCCCCTCTTACCAGCAGTGCTTCTCTACGCCGTACCATATCGCATCGCCCACTATGCGGCTGCTGAACCTCATCACTCTTGCGCTGGTGCCTCTCACAGCCCTCGCAGCCAAAAAGTCCTCTCCCTTCGCTTCACCTTTCGACACCTTCGTTTCAAAGCCGTTCCCTGTGGAAATCGATGAACACTCTTACGAAACCCTCACTGCGGTGCCCCGCGATCATTATACCGCAGTCCTCCTGACAGCCCGACCCGCCAAATATGCCTGCGCGCTCTGTCGCGAATTTGATCCAGAATGGAAGATCCTCGCCTCATCCTGGCAGAAGGCCGACAAGAAGGGCTCCTCGCGCGTCCTCTTCACAACCCTTGACTTCGACAACGGCCGCAATGTCTTCATGAAGCTGCAGCTGCAGACCGCACCCGTGCTGTTCCTCTTTCCGCCCACCACTGGGCCCCACGCTGCATCATCCGGGCAACCCCTGCGGATGGACTTCCTGGGCTCTCAGTCCGCCGAGAGCACACACGCCTGGCTGCTCCGCCAGCTGCCATCGGACCCGGAGACACCATATCCGGCTCTCAAACGGCCAGTCAACTACACACGCATCGTCGTCAGCATCACGATCTTGATTGGGATGTTCACATTCGGCACAGTGGCGTACCCGTACGTCCTGCCCGTTATTCGGTCGCGCAACCTGTGGGCTGCGGTCAGCCTGATCACGATCCTGCTCTTCACGAGCGGACACATGTTCAACCACATCCGGAAGGTGCCATATGTGACGGGGAGCAAAGGAAAGATTGTGTATTTTGCGGGCGGCTTTCAGAACCAGTACGGAATGGAGACACAGATCGTGGCGGCCATGTGTATGTTTCTTTTTCCTCTCCGAATCCTTCTGAACGCTTGTTGGAACTACTTGCTAACACTAACGAACAGACGCCATCCTAGCCTTCGCAACGATCGCCCTGGGCCTAAAGGTGCCGCGCATGACGGACCCGCGGATGCAGCAAATTGCCTGCATCATCTGGGCAAGCGTTGTCCTTGGAATGTACAGCTTCCTGATGAGCGTCTTCCGCATCAAGAACGGGGGCTATCCATTCTGGTTGCCCCCCTTCTAGGGCGCCCGGCTCTTCCGGCAGCATAGATGGGAGGCGAACGGCCCAGAGTGGGCTCCGATGTATAATATTCCCGAAGAAAGACAAGCGAAGTCAGGGAGAGAGCATCACTGGTCTGTTCGAATGCGGCGAGAATTGCCGCCGAGTGATGTAAGAAAAAGCATTGGGACGATAGACTTGAATCATGAAACCGCACGGCCTCTAAGGAAACGCCCCTCGCCGGTGCCGGGGTTTATGCCATGTTATTGACCTGTTCCGTCGTAGACGACAGCGCTATCAGTCACCCTTTGGGCTCCTCCTGTCTTTTTGTAATAGACTCTGCAGCCTCAACGACACCGCGGCGCCGGACGATGTCCCTGACCCGCCGCTTGCTTTCCACGCGTTTGGCCCACCACTCGTCCGCTGCTTGCTGGCCCTTGGTGCGGAGCACAAAAGCATGCATGGCGCGCTCCGCTGGTCTGAGGGCGTCCAGGCCGCGGCGTGCGGGGCTGTTCTGAGTTGACGACTGTGGGAAGCGGTGAAGTGGCTGCGGCGCTGTGGGCGGACTGCTGCGTGCTGTGGGTGGACACTTGGTGTTCTCGGTCTTCGCGTTGGGTGTTTTCTTCGGTGTATTGATTGTGGCCATCTGTTTGCGAACTTGGTGTATCATACGGTTGATCGACGGAGGGGCGCGTAAGAAATTCTGGCGTGGTCAATGGCACCAGATGCAACGACCATGAAAGTACTTTCAAGAGGAGGCCTCGCGCGGTGACTTCGATATCGCTTTTGCATGTAGCGTAAGCTCAGCTGACGCTCCGTCGCGGGGATTAGGTTGGTTTCCGATGCTGGCGCACCAGGTGACTCAGCAGTGAAACAAATTCACTACCGAGAAATGTTTCAGCATCCCTGGATGACCGTTGGTGTCGATATCCATCACCTCCTGATCACATCATTGATGTGGCACGAGCAGGCCTTTTCGCATGCACGTTCGTTTAAGATCTCGATGTATCCGGGGTTGTTGGGTTGCCGTAGCAGGAGTTGTCGTGACACAACGTCAGATGTGACGCCAACAATGTGCCTCAGAGAAATCTCGACGAGCACCGATTTCGGTCCATTTCTCTTCTCATTGCCTGCTGATGCTTCCGATACACGGCATCTGCTTGCCGCGCTGCGGTTCCGTCTGCAGCTGGCCGCTTATGGCATTTTCGAGCCAAGGGAACAATGCTGGAGCGTGAGCATGCGAACGACGCGGTCCTGAGCTGCAGCACAAATCTCCCTCGTCAACAGAAGATTTCCTGTCTGGCTGGCTGAGTTTCTTCAAGTCCAAGGCAAGCCCACTTGCGCTGCCACCTTCTGTGCGATCGCCTCGTAGAACCGACTGTTCACCTTCTGCCCACTTGCTTCTTCCGCCACAATGGTTGGTGTACCCGCATCAGCATCATAGCATATCTGCGGATCCAATGGGATCTCACCCAGTACTTCCACCCCCATTTGCTCCATCCTCTCCTGCAATCCCCCGCCACCCCGGTGCGCAAAGACCTTCGTCTCTTCACCACATTTCGGGCACACAAATACGCTCATATTCCTCACCATCCCGAGCACTCGGATTCCCATAGTCTCAAACATCCTGACGCCCCTCACAGCATCTCTCAACGCAACATCCTGCGGCGTGCTCACCACGACGGCCCCATCCACCGTCACCTGCTGCCCGATCGTGAGCTGCACGTCTCCAGTGCCAGGAGGCATGTCCAGCACCAGCACATCCAGTTCCGGACTCTGCGCCGACCCGCCCCACTGCACTTCATGCAGCAACTGCTGCAGCGCCTTCATAACCATCAGCCCGCGCCATGCGACGGGGCCCTCATCAGACCCAGCGCCGCTCCCCTCTTTATCTCCGCTCGCCTGCTTGCCCTTCCCTAGTAGATAGCCCATGCTCATGCTTCCGACGCCAAAGCTGCGGAGGGGTACAAGTTTGCCGTCTTGGGTAACATCTGGGAGGCCGGCCTTCTCAAGGCCTAAGAGCGTCGGAATAGAAGGCCCAAAAATGTCCGTATCGAGGATGCCAGTGCGAAGCCTGTGTCGAGAGAGGGCCAGTGCGAGGTTCACGGCAAGGGTGGATTTGCCCACGCCGCCTTTGGCCGAAGACACTGCAACGACCTTCTTCACATGGGGGATCGGCCGTTTCTGCGGGAGACCACGTTGAGCGCGGGGGACTGTAGGTGGCGTGCCGTCCTTGGGAGGGCCGCGCCGCGGGAGGTTCTGTTACGCGACGGCATCAGTTTTGGCTCGGTAGACAAGGAGCTGGCGTCTGAATTGCGGGTTGGGCGATGCGGGCAATAATGGCACGTACTAGAGGATTTTCATGGCTCAGGGTGCGGCTGCAGGTGCTGAAGCATCTGCTCATGCGCATCATATGGCGAGCACGGAAACGTGGGAAGGTATTATAAGATGGACAATAGATGTTCACGAAGATAGTGTCACGAATCAGGTTCCCGAGGCTGGGGTACAGCCTTGCTGCGTCTGTGCTGACTACGCATCATGGCCACTTTCACAACCCACAACATATCTCCTCCCTTTACATATACAATTTGAGTGACCCGCTTCGACCCGATCTCATTCTTTCGGGCTCTTTGACAGTCTCTGTCAGGAATCTTGAGGCCGTCCTTCAGCTAGTCCAACAACTTGACTCCACTTACCCCGCTCCAGGAATGGCATTTGAGAGCGGTCGCGATGGGGAAAAGCTAACGACATAAGCTGTTAGGCGTGCAGACACAGGCGTCAGACCAAACGACGATGGATGAAGCAGCCCGAGGCCCTCGGCAGGCTCCCGGGTGAGTCTGTTTGAGATTAACAAGACGTACCGCATAGCTCTATAAATTGATCAACCTCGTCAAGCGCGCTAGACTGACCATTTCGCTACTAACAACCTACATCATGATCAAGCTCGTCTATGTGATCCATCGCCGTTCCGATGTCCCGGAGGCGGCGTTCTACGAGTACTGGCTGAACAAGCATGGCCCGCTGGTGCGCAGCCATGCGAAGAAACTTCGCGCAAAAAAATATGTGCAGAGCCATTTGATCGACACGCCGCACAATGAGGTGCTGCGTAGCACTCGTGGGATGCTGCCGCCGGTTGCGGGTATCACTGAGGTGTGGTGGGACAGCTTGGAAGATTTCGAGGCAGCCTATGCCTCAGCTGAAGGGAGAGTCGCACACGGCGAGCTTGCAGCTGACGAGGAGATATTCATTGATATCACGAAATCGCAGGTCTTCCTGACGCAGGAGCACATGATCTTTGACTACACTGATAAGAAGCCGCTGGGCGAGCAGTCAATGAAAGTTACTTATTTGCTGACGAAGCGCAACGACCTCACGCAGGCGGCGTGCCACGAGACCTGGCTGGACCCCCATGGGCCGCTCGTGCGTTCTTTCGCGGACGTTTCGAACATGGCCAAGTACGTTCAAAGCCATGCAATGGCAACGGAGATTAATGCCGGCATGATGACGGAGCGTGGGTTTGCGGCGCCACTGGATGGGATCACCGAAGTATGGATCGCCGACCCGGCCGCCAGTCAGGGCGGCGATGAGGCACGCAAAGCCAGTGAGGCGCTGATCAACGACGAACGGCGGTTCGTCGACATGAGCAAGTCGTGCTGTTTCATGACCAAGGAGCATGTCATTTTTGATTATACGTGAGTGGTGAAACCACGCGCTGAGCGGCGTTTCTGCTGTCAGTCTGCTACACCCGAGCAGAACAGCTACAACTTGGTCATGTCTGACGAGGCCACGCTAAAGCTGGCTTTGCAATACGGACGCTGCCTCGCAGTGATTTACTTGGCATATAGGTGTACTAATGGGACCAAGGAATTGTATACAAGGCTGGGCAACACGGGTATCTTGGCCCGTCTTCTGATTCGATGCAGCTTTATATTGGCCGTAGCATACCTCCTATATGCTGATCAATCCTCCCAGTGATAACGCCTTGAGGAAGGAATCTCTGGAGATCCGATCTATCTAACTAATCGATGGGTGCCAGGTCCATCGAGGACTCCTTGGCCCATCCGCTGATCGAACAACTTGGCCGATGCGGCGTGAACGTAGAATATTCAAGGAGCTGTGGGCTGGAATACCACCGCCAGCGAAAACCCCACGAACTTTTCCATGACGGGGCTCCAGCAGGTCCTCCTTCAGGCACCCATTCCATGTGCGGTCAGCATACCCGTCGGGCCGGCCCTGCTTGCCGGGTCACAGACTATGTTTCTTCCGGGCTGTTCAAGGATACACTCCCTTTAGCTTCTTGACACTATTTCCGCCACGTGCGTAATAAAAAGTTTGGACTACGGGCGCTTTGGACGACGCTCAGAGTATATGCGGCTCGGAAGAGGTCACCCGCATGCAACAGCTGTGGATGTCGTCACATCCTTCCCTCGCCCCCCCCCCTTTCCCCTACTACTTGTTCTGGCGCTGCTTGACCAATTCTTTTAGGCACAAACGCTATTGCTATTCTCGCTATTGGTCTCGTTTGGCCGCTCCTCAACCAATTCACCTTCGACGGTCATGTCACGTACCAAGTCTCCTCAACAGCGTGGTGGCACATAGATGCCCTCTTGCATCGACACTCTTGCCGTCTTTCGTTGACCACCTATTTGGAAACTCATGCTGCAATCTGAGCGCAACAACCGCTGACGCTTATCAACAGCTTTCTGTAAATTCTGGTCCAGCCTCGCCCTGCTGCAAAGAGGACTTGGTTGCTCAGGTCAAAGCAAATGACTGTAAGAGGGGCGACCAAGATTGCCATTTTCTGAAGCTATGCTCTGTAAGGTTGCCACTCTAGAAGGCTGAAACATCTCAAAGAGCTCGACAAATGCTCTTGGTTGGTAACCAATGGGATCTTCCTCCCGCATACGGTGGAAACTTCCCCAGACCCCAGAGGGGTAGCTTGTCGCCCAACTCTACTTGGTTACTATTACGACATGGTTTAGTAACATTTAGTTCTGCGAGCTTCTTGCTGGTAATTACTGCCGACCAGACCACGACATGGTTTAGACGACGAGCTCGTTGCTCGATGCTGGAAATTACTGCCGACGCGGCCACCAGGCTGGTAGGTGTTTATATGGCCGATTCGCTCGCTGCTGCTCAGCTGCTGTTGAGCTCTCTTCACTTGGTAGATGCAACCCTTTGTGAGTAGTACGCGCCGTTATCCTCTGATCTCCAAACATGGAGACCTCATCATCCCAGAAAGGTGTCCAGTACGTCGAGGAGGACCATCCTGCCCCAAATGCCAAGCGGGGATCGATTTACCAGATGTTCCCTCCCGGTGAGAGGCGCATGTCTGCCCAAGGTCGTCGTATTTCGGTCGTTGACGATATCTTCGGCGAGATCAAGGAAGACGGCCCCAACTACCGAAACGTGAATAGTCTCCGAAAAAGCCCTCGGCCGGTGTCGAGATAAACTGACTTGGACAGGTCGGATGGCTTGGAACTGCCGTGTTGATGATCAAGACGCAAATCGGCTTGGGCGTTCTCTCTATTCCCGCTGTTCTAGACACACTAGGTATGGGGCCGGGCCTCGTCGTACTAATTCTGATCGGGGTAATCACGACATGGTCCAACTACGAGATTGGTGTCTTCAAGAAGAACCATCCATCCGTTTACGGTATCGATGATGTGGGGTTCAAGCTGTTTGGTAGGCCCGGGAGAGAGTTCTTCTATGTTGTTTTCGTCCTATGTAAGTGTTACTCTGTCCCGTGTCACTACTGGTGTTCTTGACCACTGACCTCCGACAGTTTGGATCTTCGTTGCTGGAGCGGGTATGCTAGGAATATCAATCTCTTTCAATGCCATGTCGAGCCACGGAGCTTGTACGGCGATTTTTGTCCTGGTAGCAGCCATTATTGGTTGTGCCCTAGGAAGTATTCAAACACTCCATGAAGTCTCGTGGTTGGCGTGGGTTGGCGCGACCTCTATCTTGACTGCAAGTAAGTCACGCTCTGCAACTCCTCGTCGCACACGATCTAACACCCATGCCAATAGTCTTAACCCTGACAATTGCTGTGGGCGTTCAAGATAAACCTGCCGCGGCTCCTCCAGGTCCTTTCCACTCCGACTGGAAAGGCGTTGGCCATCCAACCTTCGAGTCAGCGATTTCAGCTTGCTCCTCCATCGTCTTCGCATGGGCTGGTACGCCTGCTTTCTTCCAGATTGCATCAGAGATGCGTGTACCGGAGCTCTACACCCGCTCACTTCTACTTTGTCAGTCCGTGGTTGCCGTCACCTATATCGTTATTGGTGTTGTGGTGTATTACTACTGTGGAAGCTTTGTCGCATCACCTGCGCTAGGGTCGGCAGGAGTTCTTTTGAAGAAGGTTTGCTATGGCCTTGCTTTGCCGGGCCTGTGTGTCAGCACTCTTCTCTTCGTACACGTAAGTATTGAACTCCGCATTCACACCGAATATGGCTGACGACTCCCAGATTGCAGCAAAATACATATTTGTCCGCATGTTGCGAGGTACGTATCATCTGACGGACCCGACTTTCCGACATTGGGCTACATGGCTAGGATGCACATTCGGTGTGACCGTCATCTCGTACATCATCGCAAGTGCGATCCCTGTCTTTGGTGGTCTAGTCTCGCTTATCGGTGCACTCCTCGGCACTCTCATGTGCTTTCAACCGATGGGGGGCATGTGGCTATACGATAACTGGCGCGAGGCAAGAACCGGGAAGTGGTATGCCATGGTGGCTTGGACAACCTTCGTCATTGTCTCCGGATTCTTTCTGATGATTGGCGGCACATATGGATCCGTGGTCGATATCAAAAACGCGTACGCTGAAAGTGGCGGGTCTTCTCCATGGTCGTGCGCAGATAATTCGAATTCGTCATGAGGGTATTCGCCGCCGTCAATCGATCGAAACACTTTCGAGCCGTTACCCTACGTTAGAGCCAGAGCGCCTGGCTCTCTTGACACAAGGATTTACGACAGAACGATTGGTGCACGGGAATGGTGTGGAGTCGGCATTCTTGTTCACTTTGCTTGGTTCTATAGCTATGTGGGTGGTTTTGGAAACAGGTATGACGCCTGGGTAAATGAGGGGATGCAGAGTAGACGGATCCAACCAATAAAGTGGACTGGCGTCTACTTGACTTTGCACCAGAATCCAACTATATCATTGCCCCTACTCAGCAGTTCTGTAAGACAAGCAGACGACCCTGCACCTAAGCGAGCAGACCCATCTTCGGAACCTGGTCGTGCAATTCTTGACAACGAAGCACGCAGAAAAGAACCGTAAATATTCACTTCGTTCTGAAGAAAATGAGTCTATTTTCAAAAATCTGAAACCAACAGAATGCTGGGAGTGAAGTGATTATCGGGACGGGCCGTCTGCGATCGTTATATACTTCAGTGCTTCAGCAGTTGACTATGCAAGCGACGCCATCTGCGAAGCAGTACTCAACGGACATCCCTGACGAAAGCCTCATGATGTGGATATTTGACGACGCACCGGCTCCGATTTTAAAGCGCGCGTTGCACCCATTGAATCGCAGACTCCGTGCTGACTAGTCACTGGCAGAGACTATACCCTCTCATATGGGCCAGGCATCTTGGCAATAACACTGCCTCAAGGTCTTTGATGCTGCTAGGACTCGATTTTTGACAGACCCTTCTTCGAGCAGACAGTAAAGCGCCCGTGCTGAGCTGTAGTTAGGCTCGACGTGTCTCTGCCAGATGTACGCTCAGCCTGTCTGCTGTCACTACCTAGTATGACCTAGAGAAGGGACTCACTCTTCGTGGCCGCTCCCGTACAAACCTGCTCTTCGACTGCGATCCATTCCGGTGACTAACCTCACAGTCTCAGCCGACAGATGCGGGCGCTGGCAAGATACACAGCTAGAGACGTTAGATTAAGACCTGGTGGAGACAAGGCGTATTGCTGTGGGCCACCACTAAGCTGCTTGGTGCTGACGCTAGTAGCATATAGCATGACCCACTTGCACTACCAGCACATAAAACCCACTGAGCCAGAATGGGACCGTGCTGGGAGGTTGTTGCGATAGTGACATACGCAGAATCATGCTCGTGGATGGTGATGCCCGTCCCAGGGACCCTGTATAGTGAGGCGCTGGGTTTGGCGTGGCATGGCATTACTAGGGGCGCGAGGCCTCACTTGTTAACTTGTCTCTGGCTCGAGAAAACCAAGACTGAACGATATGGTCCCGTTGGCAGCGCTTGGATAGAACTGGGCGAATATATGGATCTAGTGATATTCGTCCCGCGCGTATTTCCTCCCTGTGAATCCGCAGCAGACGCCGCAGTGTCTTGAACTCCATTCGCTATCCAGGACTGTAGAAAAGGCTGGCATCTGCCCCGAGGGGTAAAGTTGGCGGGCGAGACCAATGCTGGCTCAATGAGTCGGCACTGTCGATCAACAAAGCTCCAGCAATTCATCGAAAAAACGCATATCAATGGTGACGTTGCAGGCCCGGCAACTCTTCAGAATATCAACCATGTAAGCTCGACGTTGCCGCCGGTAGTCTGGCACGCCGTCCGGGAACTCTTCTTTAGCGAGTTCGAGATGTTTCTCGGCCAACGCGGCATATGCTTCCTTGCGCACTCGATGGTCAAGATCTGGCGGCGAGATGGTCGCTTCAACGTTAAGGTGCTGTCGCACTTCGGCGAATGTCGCGACCCTTCTGGCAGACTCCCATCCTGTCCATGCATCGGGGTTGACACCTTCGCGATCGATCTCGAGTCGGAGAAGGGCCCTGATGAGACTGGGATCCTTCTCCATGAAGCGCGTAGCAGCTTTAGAAAGTACCGAGGTGTCTTTATTGTCGCGGATCCACAGATTGGCCCCGCCATTGGACATCATGACAAGTAATTTTTCAATCACTGGCCGGTTCACTCTATTTTCTGGCACTTGGAGAAGCAGATGGAGAGGAGTCTGTCCGTGCTTGTTGCATTGATTTGGATCCCAGCCTCTTCGCAGGAGGTCAGCCACAAGACTGTCCGTCGCGGGTTTGGGCTTGCACATCAGCTCGTGGAGGAGCGAATTGCCGTTGCTGGGAAGTTGATGTGGCTCCGCAAGCTGACATAGCTTGCTCGCCCATGAGCAATCTACCCTCCAGCGGTCCCAGATGGTACAGATATAGTAGTGAGCAAGCGACTCGCCGCCAGCCATAGAAAGCTCCGACGGATCGCATCTGTCAAGGAGTTCCGACATGATCCGCGCCTCGCTGAAGTTTGCTGCGGCATGCTGACTACACTGCCTTTTGTAAGCCCAGCCATATCCAGATCGGTTTAGGAAGACTTGCATCGGCGTTCTGGCATCTGGAAAAGGCGTCTTCACATTCGCATTGTGGTCGAAGAATGTCAAGATAGTAGCTCTCACACAGCAACGTGGGTCCGAATCCCAATAATAGAAGGGGGCGGTGAAAGGCTGATCCAGGAGGGTGTGGAAGACGGTCAGACCGTTCTTGTTGACTAAGTTAACGTCAGCTCCGGACTGCAGGAGCCTTGTAATGAGTGGAGGTACACCTCTACATTCCTTGTAAGGGAGTCTCGAAGCTATGTGCAGAGGCGAATCACCATTATCGTCCAGCTCCGAAACCATACTGCCACTACGGAGTAGAGTCTCGGTGATAGCAAGATTGGACATGGAAACGGCCTGATGAAGCGGTGTGCGGCCAAAGGGACCTTTGGCATTAGCCTCCGCGCCATATCTTAACAACAGCTGGACGAACTGCAGGTCTGCTGTAAGGACACCGTAGTGCAATGAGCCACTGCCGGTAAAGTCCTTGATGTCGACTGCAGCGCCAGCATTGAGCAGATTGCGGACCTGTTCAAGGTCCTTTTTGATGACTGCATGGTGCAGTGGCGTCTTGCCCTCGGGGTCATAATGGCTCGAGGCGAATGGGAACGCTATGCCTGAGCTGACTCTCTCATCAAAAACGTCGTAGCTGGCATTCATCGGAGCCATGCTTCTTTCATTGACAAGGTCTTCTGCGTAAACGTTTCTGTGTAAAGCGTTGGGACTGCAAGTGAAAGGTAAGCCGATCTGACATGTCATGGCATGTCACAGAAATCACGAGGAGATGTAACAGATAACCTTACCCTTGAGCGGCGACGCCAGATGGTACCTCGACCCTCCGAGGCTGAGAGAATTGGTCGCGGCGCGGAGCTGGCTTGGAGCGCTGGTATGGGGTTGTTTGAGTGTTATACTTCATATAGCCCCATTTCTGCAGTTGTGTACGATAAGCACGCTCGCTGTCCCTTGTTGCTTAGTGCACGTCTTGATAAGTGCGAGTGTGGCTCACGATGCGATGAAGTTGTGCCGGCCTCTGATGAGGCGCATCACCTCCTTGAGCGGCTTGTTCTTGAGATGGTACAGATCGCGAACATCTTCCTGTAGGGGAGCCCAGTCCTTGGCCATGATGCAGCATGCATGAAATTCTCCAATGAAGGAACGATGTAGCTGCTCGAAACGCGCTCGATGTCCTGAGAATGAGACATGGTGAAGGCAAAGCGGACCAGGGTGTACTTGTAGGCATCAGGCTGGAGGACAAGGGTCAGTGAGTCGCGAAGCTGCCGAGACGAGGTAGGGCCAGGGTGGTTGCCCGTCCCTGCTTCCCTGGGCCAATAGGTTGCTGCCAACAACAACAGACAAATTGCACATCTGCAAACTGCAGTTTTTCCCAGGAAGAAACGCCCTCCACATAAGCCTCTACGTGTACGCGAGTGTCACCGCTTTACACCGCCAACTTGTGCTCTGGGTCATGCATTTTGCGTAGACAAATTGCATTTTGCACCTCCACATCTGTAAACTGCAGATCTTTGGCCTGCTTGTACGCTTAAAATGCGTTCCCTTCTTTGTGATAAACCCACATCTACAAGCACAGCCAATATCGCTTACCAAGGCCAGACATTTTTGCATTTTGCAGCCTGATTTTTAGACGTCTCCGCACCTGCAGCAGTACCATTTGCAAAGTGCGATTTCTCAGCTTCCTTGTGATCATAAAGCTGAAGCCCGATTCCATCTGCGACGAACTGGCTACCATCATCTACGGCTGCAAAGACCCGCATTTTGCAGATGTTGCCACCAATTGGGATGACCTGGCGCTGGTTTCCTGCACCGTACGGATCTTAGCAACTACTCCCTCACCATTTAACGACCTTGCTACACTGGACCCATCAATGCTATGCTTGTTCCGAAGCGTAGCAGAGCTGTGATGCCCCTCAAAATGCAGTTTATGGAGCCATTGCGCTTCTCTGGAAGCAGGACCACCAGAATTATAAGACGCACAGCTCTCCTCGAGGTTGGCCGTCTTCCCTCCCAGTATACGCATCGGACCGTGACCCTGCCTTGCCTGCTTATCTGTCCTTAGCAAGACTCGTTAATCTTACCATCCCCCATCACTATGGCCACTAACATCAATGTCTCTGATCGCGGCCCTGCCACTTACAAAGTGGTTGCCTCTGCCGAGCGGAATGCCAAGCCCGTCACTACCGATGAGTATGTGCCTACACTCTCCAATGCCCACTATCACACTGCGCTGCTAATACTTTGTCCAGGCATACTCATCGAACCACCTCTCATGATGTCGTAGCTACAACCAACAAGCACCCCAAGACATCTCACTGGCCCATCGTCGACCTCATGAACTCGCAGCCCTATTCCTACCTCCACCGAGCTGGGTCGGGGCCGACAGCCACGATCGACACCACCTGCTCCAAGTCCAGCTCACACGCAGAGGACATCGACCTCTCCGCAGACCCTGGAGCAGGCAAACGTATTGACCTATATCTGTCCAACATGCCACAGGGCCTCGTCGCCAAGCCTGGCAACAACCATAAAGACATGGGTCCCATGGAGAGGTTCGTCGCTGAGACACATGGGTTATACAAGAGGAAGTCAGCCACTAAAAAGCCACTTCTGTAGATGTTGGTCCCTGTCCGAGCTGCTCATGCCTGAGGGGTGGGACAAGCCGCTATAGAAGGACTGTCACATCCGTACCTCAGACACACCAGCTGTGTTGTAGGAATGGGTTTACAATATATGATTGACAGGAGGGTATCTTGGAACAAGTAAGACGATATTTTGGCCTTTCCCCCCCTTCTCATGCACGACCACGGGTCCCACTCCCCTGTCCCCCTCGGCACTCTTTTCGGGCCCTTCCAAGACCATGCAATTCTCTTTCGACTAAAATACAATCTTCGTGTACCAGCCTTCTACCGCCGCCAAAAACCCGCCCCCATCGCAGGCCTCATATCCTCATAGCCAAGAAACTTCCTAGCCCTCCGGCTAAACCCCCGCGCGACGTCTTCCCCGACATAGAAAGGCGGCGCCTCCTCCGGCGTCAGCGCACACGAAGTCACCATACACGACAGCACCCTTCGGTACTCGTCCGCCGTCGTATTCGCGCCGCCCCTGTGAAAGATCCTGCCGCCAACAAGAAGACAATCCCCCGCCTCCAGCTCCACCTGCTCCACCCGCTCACTGGGTGTCTTCCAGATCTCCGCCTCCATATCCGCGAGCACCTTTGAGATCGGCAACTTGTGGCTCCCCTCGACGACGCCCGTCGCGCCATTCGCCACCGTGGTCCGCGTCGTCGCCACGAGGAAATTGAGCACCAGCTCCGGCGCCGCCTCGTCATCCAGCCCCAGTAGCATCCACCACAGCCCGGCGTCCGGGTGCAGGGGGCCCTCGGCGCTCCCCGGTCCGATCTCGATCATCTGCGCCGTGCTGAGCCAGTAGTCGCCCGTCGCGCCCAGTGCCTGCGCGCAGATACCGTGCAGGGCGTCGTCGTCGACGAGGGTGCGCCAGGTCTCGGAGTGGGCGAGCAGTTTGTCGACGCGCCGGGTGTTGGCGCCGAAGATGGCGCGCTGCACGGCTTCGTCTTCCGGAATGGAGCTGCCGGAGACCTTGGCGGCGATCTTGCCCGGTGTGCTGCGCGAGAGGACCGAGTCCATGTCCGCGTTGAGGTGGCGGACCTGGTCGGCTGAGAAGAGGCTTTGGATCACCACGAAGCCGTCTTGCTTGAGGGAGTCGGCGATCTTCGTTGCGGGCTCGGTGCGGTGAAGTCGGGAATAGTAGCGTGCGCGGTGGCGGGAGGGCCTCAAGAGTCCGGCGCCGGGGTTTTTGCCCAGGCGAAGAGCACAGAATCGCAGTGCGGGTAGAGGAGTAGACGACATGGCGGAACAAGAGCTGATCAAAAGATGCGTGCTGCTGCTGGGTAAACGAGAGAAGTCGCAGGATTTCCTACGATGAGGCTAGAAAGATTCCCCCTTTTATAAAACTGCGCAATGGCAGTCCATAACCATAACGCCTGAAACCACGTATAAAAGCCCTGATCGATCAGTCTGAGTCTGAGAGACATCTCGCATTTCTATACGAAGACTCCAGCAACACCGTGTCGGAGCGGGACAAAGCGCCTTAGAGAGCTAGCGCGACTGTGCTTGGCACGTAGCGGGAAACCTCCCCACGAGCCCTCGGGCGCCGCGGACTCCGCTCGACTCCCGCTCTCCGCCGGCACGACTCTCGGTGTTCAAGTATCAGCTGATCGCAGTCTGGTGAACAGAAGTCTAATGTAAGAACAATCAACTTCAAGACACCGGCCGACAAAGCATTAGGAGTGCTGGGGGTAGAGTGATGGTTCCGCCTCAACACCCGGATCCCAAGCCGGCGTGGGCCAGGCTGGCTCAGTCGCCTTGCCGTGGCGCCTACCATCATAGCCAGGCGGTTGAAGGTTGTCGTGTGACCTACAGGATGAAACTCCATGACAATCTGGCAGTGCTGGCAGAATTTCAGCCTCGTATCGGACCTGCGAGGCTGAAGACCAGGCATCCAGTCATCGATAGGCAGCATTTGTCACAGACCTAAGCAGTACGTAACATGCGATGTTCCTTTTTTCATCATCTGTGTTGTCGAATTTCCCTCTCGATATGGACCTTCACGCATCCTAGTGATGTCTGGCTCAAGCTGGCTGAGGAATCGCTCTAGCAAAAAACTCATCATATACATGCTTCAAATGCTTGCCTCCCCCCCAAAAATAATGCACGTTTTAGCCTCCCAATGCACCCCCCCCTTTCCCACCCATGAATTACCTTCCCCCAATTGTGAGTCTGCATGTCTGTATGTCCGTACTGGATCCACAACGCAAGATCAGTGTCCGAAGCTGCCCACCCACGAGCTACTCGGCCTGACGATGTCAATCGGGACGCTTCCGCCGTACTCATAGGTAAGCAGCGCCTTCTCCTCGGTCGCACTCAATGTGTCATCCTTGCGGGTTTCGATAGGACTGCTCGCTTCGTCCTCCGAGTCCTCCACGAACGGCTCTGCCGCATCGAGAGCGGGCGAGCTCAACTCCTCGTCCAGTTCGAAGAAGCCGACGCCGGCGCCTCCGTCCACGGTACCCGTGAGATCGCCTGGTACCACTCCCCCTCGCTGTTCAAGTCTTCCTCTCAGCGTAGGGGAAGGCACGGCCTTGGCGAGCCCTTGGGTTGGCGCAGGCTCGTCTTCGTCCGAATGCCTGTCGGCTCGAAGCAGTCCGTCAATACCATCCTCCACTCCTCCCTCGTCCTTGGGACTTGGGCTCGGCATCTCCTCGTAGCTGCTGCTGGGCTCTACGATCGCCGAGTCGGCTAGCTGGAATGTGACATGCTTGCGTTTCCGCATCGCGGTGCCGGAAGCGGTTCTGAGCGCCGATGGCAAGGATGTGCTTGGGATGACAGGCTCGGTCAGGGCTCTCCCGGAGCGACGCAGTGGCGATATCGAGTTCGATGCTGAGCCTGGGAGCGATATCGAGCCATGCCGTGATGGAGTGTCGCTGCCGCTGACAGTGCTTGTCGAGGACCGAGACTCAAGAAGAGGTAGGTACGCTGGTGTGAACACCCCAGCAAAGGGGTCAAGCGTTTCGTTCGTAGGTGTTGGCGGAGTCAGAGGCGGCTTCTCGGAAGGGGCTAGGAACCCAAGCCTTTCTCTAGTTGCTGATTCACCTGGTGTAGGTGGGCGCTGAGAAACTGCTTTCAACGGTGCTGAAGGCGAAGTTGGTGAGGGTGGCGAAGCGAGCGTAAGGGATGACCGTTTGAGGGTTTCGCCTTTTATGCTCAGTTTCTCAACGCCAGTGGTCGGCTTGCTCAGTGGCGCAGTTGGACGAGATCCCGCAGCAAGATCAGTTTGTCGAGAAAGGTCAGCACTGCCATTGGTGTGGACGCCGTGCTTATTTGGCAGCGCCAGCAAACTCAACGCTCCTGGTCTGGGGTCGCTCTCGCCAGTCTTGGAAGGCCTGGACTGCCTTTTTCGCCTTTGTCTCTGCTTCCGAAGGTTCCTCTCAAAATCTTGAAACTCCTTCTCTTTGGCCGCCTTGAATTCTGCGACCTCAGCATCGATCTGTTGGCGCTTCCGAACCAATATCTCCGAATAGTCGGGTTCCGAGTCACTATTATGCTTCTCCGGCGGCATCTGTGGCCCGGAGGCTACGTTATTGCTCGTGAGCGAAGCGGTATTCCTATACATGTTTTCTCGAGGACTAGGGGACTGCAGGCCAAGGTGTATATCGTGGTTCGCGTCATGGGCAAGGTATTGTCGGGATCGGAATGCGAAGAAATTTGCGTTTGGAGACTCCTGGTGCAGCCGCAGACAGTCGAGTAGTCAGTCAGCCGTGCAGTGACAGCAAGGTAGCGAACAGCGTCGTCGGGGACGAAAGGAAGGTGAGAGGCAAGAGTCACAGTCGTCTCAGCCACTAGTTCTTTCGGTGCTGGCTCGGGGTATGAATTTTGGGTCACGGCGGCCAGGATCGGAAGATTTGAGGCTTGCTCCCCACTTTCGCGATATGGACGTGCCGAGGGTTCAGCTCGAGGTACCGGTTCCGGTCAGACGGCACATGTTGTCTTCACTTTTGAGCTGCGGCTCCTGCTGAGCTGATGAAGAAGATGACACGGCTGTCTCAAAAGGAGAGTTGGCAGCTTGAGGTCAGACAAAGACCCTTTGAGCTTGCGGTTGGTGCTGGGGGTGGGATGTCCCGACGTGGGGTACCTCGCACACAAAAACCGACATCTGCTGGCGATGGGTACCGGCAGGGGTCTCGAACGCCGTGATCAGCACCGCCTGCTCGTTTCGAGGCTCAACGGAGCCGAGGGAGCCCCCAAAGATCTGGCCGGGGGGGGGTTTTCCAGCCTGAATTGGCTGGACGCGCCAGCTGTCGTGCAGGATCAGCGTTGTGATCAACATGTCTCGCGCAACCCCGGCCCAAGTTCCGCACCTCATCGGCCTATGAGCGCCCGTAAGCACTGACCGCCACGACCGCCGTGCACATGCCGCACATGGGAGGATTTCCCCATGCGGTGTTCACCAGCGAACCAATTGATAGATAATGGGTAAACGGATGGTATGGTTTCACCACCTTGTCTACCAAATGACTATTGTCTAAGCCTCAACGGCTTCTTTCTGGCGCGGGTCGGCTACCTTGTCGATGTTGCGAATGTAGCTTTCCAAATTGGACTTGCCATTGTCCATCGCACCCGGCTTCCAGTACTCCAGCTCGATCCAAGCACCTTCCTTCATCTGGGCTTCCACTGCCTCGTGGAAGCGTGCTCCCAGCTCCGGTTGCAGTGGTACAACCCCAGTCTCCTCGCAGTACTTTTCCCAGTGCTGGAGCAATTCCTCCAGTATTTCTGGATGTTGTTGTGCCAGATCCTCGGTCTCGCCCGGATCCTTTGACAGATCGTACAGCTGCCATGCCGAAGTGCCTTTGGGAAACGGGATGAAGTCGGCTTTCCAGTTGTTCTTACGGATGGCTGCCCGACCACACAACTCCCAGCCAAAGGCCTCGTCAGCTTGATGGACCGTCTCTTGCTTACCGGACAGCCAAGGTCCCAAGTCTTTTCCACGCATAGGCACGACCGCTCTGCCCTTCCATTCCGGAGCGGGGTGCTTGATGCCTCCTAGCTCTAGAAGCGTCGGAGCAATGTCCATGACTGTCGCAAAGGTCTCGTGAATTGAGCCTTCTTTCCCCTTGTGCAGAGGCGGGTACCGGATAACGCATGGCACTCTCACTCCACCCTCGGTGGTGTAAGCCTTGTAGAGCCGACTGGGCGCCGTTGCCGCCTGAGCCCATCGAGGACCGTACCACACAAAGCTGTCCTTGTTGCCAATGTTGTCGAGACTGTTGTTGTAGTATTTCGCAAGATGATCCATCAACTGCCCTGACACCATTGGATATGCTTCATAAGCAGCGCCCTCCGCTCCGTTGTCCGAGAAGAACATGATGAAGGTGTTATCAAGTTCCCCAATGCTTTCAAGGTATTCAGTGACACGTCCGATGTTGTAGTCCATACACTCGACCATACCGGCATAAGCCTCCATGGATGTGGCCGACATCTTCTGGTGGAAATCATCCATTTCGTCCCACCCTTGAACTTCGTCCGCCACCACCGGATGCGGCTTGACATCCTGGGGAATCATTCCAAGCTCAATGAGCCGCTCCAGCCGTGCTTGACGAAGTGCCTCTGGACCCTCCTTGTAAGCGTCGCGATAGTGGTCGATGTATTCTTTGGGGGCCTGCAAGGGCCAGTGAGGTGCTGAGAAGGGATAATAAGCAAAGAACGGCTTCTCGGATAAGTCTTCGGTCTCCTTCCACTCCTTGAGATACTGTAGCATTCGATCGCCATAGCCATTGCTGGAGTACCAATCATCTGGCAGCTCTTTAACGTAGTGGTCATCCTCCATGTGTAAGGCAATTACGCTCTTCTCCAAGAATTTGGGAAAGTCAGCCTCGGGGCGCCAATCGTAGTGATTTGAGCAGGCTGGTAGTAGTGCTAGACTCCGGTCGAAGCCTCGGGCTTGTGGACTTCGTTCCTTTGTGAGGCCCAGATGCCACTTGCCAGCCATCATGGTATGATAGCCACCATCTTGAAGCACCTCTGGGAGAGCAGCGACTCTCTGGTTCAGATATCCTTCGTAGCCAGGCATGCCTCGCTGAGGAGCTGAAAAGGGTCATTTCAGTGTCACCCTCTGGTGTTCGGGGGGGGCTAACCTGTACTATACTTGCTGCCTTTCGGAAAGTTCTGACCAGAGAAATCGGTCCACTCGATAAGATTCCCTAGTCCTGCAATGTGGTGGTCCGTTCCTGTCAATATCATCGCTCGTGTGGGCGAGCAAGCAGCAGCAGCATGGAAACCCGTCGACCTAACACCATCCTTTGCCAGTTTGTCGATGCTGGGTGTTCGAATCTCGGATCCAAAACAGCCAGGATCGGAAAAGCCAAGGTCGTCCGCCACGATGATAAGGAAGTTGGGGCGTTTGCCGGTCGCCATGACTGAGATTCTACCTTGGTCGCGCAACGGACAGTTGACTTGGGGTGCACTGGAACAGGAAGAGGCGAGTTAGGGTATGAATGGTGGTAACGAGTCCGATCTGGGTTTCCGCCAATCCATATTGCCCATCAATCTAGGCGGGTGTGGTACAATGTGCACAACCCCACCATCCCGCTCGCTGACGGTGCGGGGATCCTATCGTATCATTGTAGGATTGGAGGTCCGACGGGCACACTTGGCTTCGATGTGCCGTTTTGTGCCCCTGGCATCGTGGCAGTCATTCAGGCCGGAAGATGTAGCACCGTGTTTCGCATGCATACTCTACTGTGCTTAGATGGTGAATGTTGCAAAAGCACCCAGGAGATCCCGCCTGTCAAATCTCATGCGTGCATAATGGGTAAGAGGGGCCCAATGCCAAGCTAGATCTCAGAACGCGGGTCTCTTGTCACTACACATTCGTCACCGGCTCACCATCAGCAATCCGGACTGAACTGTAGCGAATGTCACCCAACTTGGAAGTGCTTTCGCGGCGGAACAATACTCCCTTGGCTCACAGAAAGTTGGAGATGCCATGCCTGGAAGCAGGAGCCGAATCGCCAATCAGACATCCTCCCCTGGTCCTTTTGGAGGTCGTTTTCGGCCACCACCGCACCCCGGGTAAGTGTTGGCAAGGACTATCACTTTCGGGTCTGACCTTTGATGCAACCACAGCTCCTGCCCGCATAGCTTGTTGCGACCACGCCTTGGATACGGGAACGTCGGCTTGCCTGTTTCTGGATGATCAACACGCCTCCTTCCCCTGAGAGACCTATCAGGTGCATGGCGTGATCTGCCGGCTTGAACATTGGACGCGGGGTGTCAGGGCTTGCAAGCGTAACTCGGGGGGCAGTCCCTCAGTATATGATCAGCCATGTCTCCCACGTCAGCTGCGTATCATCTCCTTGGTGAGCCTTCACACAGTCTCGAATCCGACGAGGATCACGAAGAAGAGCTACGACACGCCACGACAATGGGGAAGCGACTCGGCACGTTTCGTGCCGTCTACGTCGTCGCGCTTTGCGCCATCGGCTCGTTCTTGTTCGCCTTCGATACCGGCATCGTTGGTGGTGTTCTAACCATGCCCTCCTTCCAACGGGACTTTCGCTACACCAAAGCCGAGCGGTCGCGCGTCAACTCGCTCTGTGTGTCAATACTACAAGCCGGGGCATTCTTTGGCTGCTTTGCGATATGGCCCGTCACTGCACGCTTCGGCCGTCGTATTGGCTTCATGGCGGCATCTGCCGTCTTCTGTGTTGGGGCTGTCATGCAAGTGGTCGTCAGCCATTCCTTGGGTCTCTTCTACGCAGGCCGTGTCATTAGCGGTGTCGGAACTGGCGCGGCAACCGTTCTTGTCCCCATATTTTCAGCTGAGATGGCTCCCAAGGAGATTAGAGGCATGCTAGGCTCATGCTTCCAGCTCTTCTTTGCCCTAGGCGTTTGCGTAAGCTACTGGGTAGACTACGCCGCCGCTGAGGGTGTCTCCGACACATCGTCGACACAATGGCAGATCCCAGTTGGCCTGCAGTTGGTGCCAGGTGCTCTGATGGGCCTTGGGATGCTGTTTGTCAAGGAGTCAGTTCGCTGGCTGGCAAAGAGGGGTCGAAATGAGGAAGCATTTGACTCCCTCATCTGGGTGCGTGGTGGGGAAGACACAGCAGAAGTCCGCGCCGAGTTCCAGGAGATCCTGGCCGGCGTGCAGCTCGAGATCCAACAGACCGAAGGCCTGACCTACAAAGAACTGCTTCTGCCGTCGAACAGACTAAGGATGTTCATTGCCATTTCCATTCAGCTATGTCAACAACTTACGGGCAACACGAGCTTAGCGTGTACGGTTCCCTGCACTGTCCGATAGAGTCAAAGACTGACCAGATGCAGACTATGCACCACAGATCTTTGCGACCATTGGTGCCGGCAACAAGACTTTGTTCATTACTGGCTTCTTTGGCGTTGTAAAAGTAGCAGGCTGTCTCGTCTTCTTACTCTTCCTCGTGGACGTTGTCGGCCGTAAGAAGCCTTTCATGGGCGGAGCCTTCGCGATGGGAAGCTTCATGCTGATTATAGCAATCATTGTACTGAAGTTCCCACCCGAGGCCGAGTCAGACAGCATATCATCAGCAGGTGCAGCTGGTATTGCAATGGTATACCTTGAGGCCATCTCGTTCAACATGAGCTGGGGCCCACTTCCGGTACGTTATCCACCACAGTCCTCGTAGACACACGCTGATGACATCCAGTGGCTGTACATTGGCGAGATCTTTCCCTCGCGGATTCGCGAAATCGGCGTCGCGAGTGGTGCGGCTTCGCAGTGGTTGTTCAACTTTATGATGTCCCAGGTCACTCCATACGCAATTGACAATATTGGATGGAGGACGTTCTTGATGTTTGCGATCTTCAATTATGCCATTATCTTCTACAGCTTCTTCGTGCTCAGAGAAACTGCTGGCAAGTCACTCGAAGAGATGGAGGTCGTCTTCGGCACCGTTGATCGCCTACCGACAAAAGGTGACGAAGAGGACGCTCAAGAAGGGTCGAGCGTCCCGAGAGAGGTATATTCGCATGACAGTGGGAAGGCTACAGATGCAAGGGGTGAACGCGCTTAGGACGAAACTTTGTATTCATTGGATCTCGATAGCTAACACGATGCTTAATCAAGGTTGATTGATTTATTAGATGTCCAAGCAAGTAATGCAAGAGGTATAGATGCTCACGGCACATGGGGCCAATTGTGCCACTAGATTAGTTACCCTTGATCTTCTCCTCGTGATGGTCAGCCGCATACGAAATAAATTGCAAAGTTCCCAGGCCTGCGAAAGAATCTTGGGTGCTAGACACCAAGTTCCAGGCGTAGTCTTAGCGTTGGTGGCCCTACGTTGAACCGCGGAAACTTACCGCGGGCTAATCTGTGGCTACAAGGTCGCCGGATTAGTCAAAAGCATTCATATTTCTAACAGTCAGAAAATTTCCGCAAAATGGGCGCACACCCTTCGAGGCTGGATAGTTCAGTGGTAGAATTCTTGCTTTGGGTACATTCCACAAAGTTGTAAGAGGTGTAAGCACAAGCTGTCTGCCTGTCTTGATTTCCACTAACATGTTCAAGCCTGGGTTCAATCCCCAGTTCAGCCCACTATAAAGTGTTCGCTCGCGACTTTATTTTTTGGAACATCTCGAGTACAGTTTGGAGGGGAAGTAATTTGAGACACCAAGGGGCGAATCTTACGGTGTGGGTGGTGGGGCTGTGTTCTCCCATATCGCGGTCTTGGCAGGGCAACGAGCCCGCTGACCGATCGCTACAATGGGGGGCATATTGAATAGACTCTGGTACTTGCTGCACATCTGGGTAGTCCTAATGGTTGCGCTTGCAGGGTGAGACAGGTCCAACGCGCACATTTTTGATCCGGCTATAGGTCTACATATATACGATACCAAAAACATAGATTCCTCACTATTTACTTAGGTGAATTAGCCCGCGGCTCCGCTGATGCGAAAGTTTGTCAGCCAGTCCAGATCGTACCATTGGTCTGAGCCGCCCCCAAATATCTTATATAGACGGCAACACTGGTCGCACTCCGTCTCTTGGTTCTTTCACTTAGACCAAGGTTTACGACTTTCCACATGAGGACATACTTTTCTCCCTCGATGAATGAGTCGTGGAGTTGTCTATCACCACATCCGCCCCTCAGTAATTCATTCCTGAACTTTTCGAAAGATAGTGTGAGCCGCCTGGAATTCGTCAAGCTAGCGCTGCTCTTCCTTACGTAGGAGACAGGATAAGTATGATAGTCTATGGATCCGAACGAGCCATGAGCACTCAGCTCAAGTTCTGGGGAAGCGCAAATATCTCCCACAACTGCGTTTCGGTCAAGTATCTCCCTACCAGCACCCCGATATTTGCACGAGTGTCGGTATGCTGGACTCGAGCACACTTCGCGGGAGCAACCGCGTGTTTCACGGTGGGGAGACGCCAAACCAATGGTCCAACATTCTCGCCTAGCGGTGGCGGGAATAGATGTCCACACAGCATCCACATAAGCTGCAAGGGAAAAGTGCGGTGTGGGAGTTGAGCTGGTGCACCAGGGGTTGACAGACTGCACGGAATAACGCCCATGCAGAGACTCCACTTCTCGATACCTTCCATAGCCAGGCCTTGCACTCGAACGCAGGCAGGGCTGGGATTTTTACATGCTGTCAGTGGTATGGCCTTTGGTCTGGAGCAAGCCTTGCTCCTAGTAGGCGGCTTGTGATATCTTTGAGCCCTGTCCGGCAACCTTTGTCGGCCACTGGCATTGCACGCGATATGTGGAAGCGAACGTAGACGTGATGGCGGGAATTGCGTATTGTGAGTACAGATGATTACGATCGACCGGGACAGTGGAGCTATATTATGCAACAACCTACTGGCTCAAGTTCTATCACGAAGCAAAGTATCTTTATTTTGATGCTGCTTTATAAGGGCGAAAAGCTCGCTGCACTGGTTTTACGGACGCCATGGACGAGGCAGCCATCTGAACGCAGAGTGTGACATCGTTCGAGCTGTTCACAGCCAACAACGGCACAGCGAAAGACTAGGGATTGATCATCTATCTACTCCAACGACTTCAAGATCATCATATGGTTCGACAACGTAAGTCTTCCGTGCTCGCTGGAAGTCTCTGATCAAGCAAAATATGCTCACAGCGTCTACGGCGGTCCATCACCAAGACTTTCAGCGGTCTGTCGCTTGTTGGTCATCTGCCTTTCACCTGCTTGTCACTTCATTCTCGTGATGGTTGGAGTTGCCACCAACGTGGTACAAAGGCAAGCTGGTGAAAGCTTGATGGCGCATGAAAAACGAACAATCTTCTATAACAAGGCTATTTATTTAGGACTACTGCCTTCAGAATAATGCTCACGCTCCTACATCTCCTGAATCCCAGAATATCTTAACTACTCCAGCTAGGTTTCGCAAGATGTCCTCCACCCACGCGTCTACACCTGGCAGTCGCCGGCAGTCCGGCTCCGGTCGTTGCCCACAGCATCAACGTTCAAGTTCGGTCGCCGATAATCCACAGATTATTGGAAGTACCGGCTTGAGCGGCCGCACCCCCTCCTCGCGAACTACCTCCCAAAGTTCGCAACATCGGCGAACCCAGTCCGCTCAGCCAGTGTCCCAAAACCTGGCCAGTCGACTTGCATCTCTCCAGGTATCTTCTGCTACCGATTTTACTGATCGCCTCCGCAACCCACCCGTAAGAGACGAACTTCGTGGGCCACTTCCTCGAAGTGCATTCGGTCCAGTCCGCCCTGGAAAGATTGGCAAGCCTTACAAAGCTTTGCAGGCGTACCTCGATAATTCAAGAGGCCAGCATGTCGATCTCCGCATTGGTGACGAAGGCAAGGTCTTGAAAAAGTCCGTGCAGAGCGGCGTCGAATGGCTGCAAGTCTCTATTCCAGCGCGTGACCAGGAGCACTGGGTGCCTCCGCATTGCATTCAGGTCAACGAAGCTATCTACTACGGAGAATTGCGCTACAATGAAATTGTGACGATGGAAGACCACATTGATACTGCGAGGCTTCGCAACATGGTACCCGGTCAATCCTCACAGCTTGGCAAAGCCATCGAAGCTCAACTTGTCGCCTGGAATGAGCAACAACCAGAAGTGGATATGGGTGATGATGTTAAGAAGACCATATCGAACACCGCCCAACGCAACAAGCTCATTAGCCGCATCATCGAAGGCTGCGAGAAAGCTGGATCCTACGGAATCCTCAACAAACCAGACTTCGTACAGTCAGATTTGAGCAGCTTCCAGGATGCAAAAGACTGCCAACAAGGGGGAATCTACGTCAATCGATACTCATCCTTCATCGACGACCCTGCTCTGAAACCAGTCTTGCGAGTCGGAAAAGGTACGGTTATTGCAAAGAGAATCGATGATCATGTTAAGCACGGCGATCCACAGTCCACCTATGATCTAGAGAAGACCCACTACCGCATGGCGAGGAAGGCGAATGTCAAGGAACATTTTGTACTCTGCATTTTGAGCTCCGCCGTTGACCAAACGATTGCAGAGCAACTGTTCAACAACCTTCTTCAAACCTGGGCACCTTGGGTTATCACCAATACCATATTCGAGACGACTCCTGAAGAAGATTCTCGCAGCCGTGATGTGGAGCTGGACAAAATCAAGGCTGTTAAGTACAGAGCTTTCTTCCTCGCGGCTTACCGTCACAAGCTCCTTAGTGACAGCGTGCAGGTCTTGACCGGTTGGCCAGGAGCCGTCTTTCGTGACGGTTTTGATGCGTCGCATGGTTTGAATGTCAGCACACCCCTCAGCGAAGAGGCATCCAACGAGCGCAGTATCTGGACTCGTATTGACATTCCCGACAAGTTGACAGCTTTCTATTCGCATCCTCGGAGAGTTCGAGTCAGAGAAAAGAAGGGCAAGACCAATGGCTATTACGAACTGTTAGAGCTTGGTTCAAAAGCGACCAACGACCGGCTCTTGTTCCAGTTCCTGTCCTCCAAGGAAGCTTTGAGGAAAGCGAATATCAACATCAAGGAAGGCACTCTTGTCTATCCACGAATTGAGATTCGGCTGGATGGACAGCCTCACGTATCTTCCTGGGCACGTCTGCAAGATCTCGAGATATGGAATGACCACAAGCAAGCTGCAGCAGTCGGTGTGTACTTTGAATATCAAGACGAGCGCGGCAACTGGTGCGAATTCTGCATGCAATCTTCAACTTTCAAGGAGCTCAAGAACCCAAGACAACGTGGCTCTCTTACGCGTCACTCCCAAGCAATGGGTCTCTACCGATATCTGATGCAAGAGCGGCTGCCACAGGATTGGTCGGAGCAAGAGAATTGGATTTCCGACTACGGAATTGCTCGTGTTCACCAGCTGCATTTCGACAGTTTCACCCAGACTTTCTCCTTCAAGGAAATCTTCGGTCCGGGACTGCCGCGCGATCTGCCAAAGCGAAAGCGTGAGGCCGTGATCGAGAGCGAACTCAAGGCCGCCGGCGCGCAGCATCTATCGACAGTCACAGGTTGGCAGGGGTATCGTCCTCAGAAACTGGGCTCGGGTCCGGGTTCACCGAGAACGATGTGTGACCTCTGTCAATGCATCTCCAAAGCAACCGGTAACAGAACACACCGTTGTGTGCAGTCCGACAATCGTAGCGACCTCTGCACAAACTGCTGGGACTTGGGAATCCCTTGCACCTGGACGCCCAATGACCAGCTCAACGAGCAGCTGCGAGGACTGGTCCTTTTCAAGGGTGAAGGAGGCAGATCTGCTCTTCCACAGAACGTGCACGGGCTTATCCTCCACAAAATTCCCAATGAACCCGAGGAGGAGGCATAGGCCATGATGGGCTAACAAGAGTCGCGAAGCTGATTAACACCACACAATCATCAGTCTGTGCACAAACGGCATAGATGCGCTCCTGATGCACCACCACGAATATGGTGGCAGTCATAGTGAACTTGTCAAAGAAAGGAAGGTGCTCTGAGACTAGCTCATCGCATTGTGTCTCTCAGGGTCAGGGGTGTGCTGGTGAGCCTTTCGACGACGTGTCTAATGAATGATCATAGCAACAATTCTCTTCATGATGCATTTTCAAACCTGCTCTGCTGTTCGCTAATTCTTCCTTCAAGATACATGCGGGGTTCGGTCCGTACTAATTACCCCTGGTCATACAGCTCGGGTTGTCCAAGAGCTTGCTTTTTTGCGTCAAAGTAATTCAAAAAATGATGATTTTTCGGTAGATTCGCAGTACATGTCGTCTGTTTGACCTTGTCGTCTCATTTCCCTCAAGGATTCTGCGTTGGCGATATCATCGTCTCGTAAATATCGTCGTCTCATGGATCTCGTAGTCTCGTAGGTGGAGTGGGCTGGTACGTGTTGTGATTTGGAAAATCTTGGCCAGCCAATCCACGTAAATTGTAAGGCAAATGACGAAGAGGGAAGATGTGTGCCAGAGAGTGTGACATTCTCCTTTGCGATGGCCTCGAAGCCAATGGCAGTGCCCGGCATTGGAGTAGGCACCATTCTGGGTATAGGGGGCGAATACAAGACTGCTGCGTAAGTTCACAGAAGGCTCTTTCTGACAGACGAGTCATCACTCGATACTGATCTGTTGCTCTCGAGTGTCGACGAATAAAGGGTATGCCGGGCGGTTCGTAGATCTGCATTGGTTCAGTTGTTGGTCGAGCCACGCTGGAAGGCAGTGACAGTATCGCACCATTGCAAGGCATTTATTCGCATCGGATCGACGACGAGGTCGTCATGAGATTCCAAGCCCCCCCTTTTTCATCCCGTCTTTTTCAATTTTTCAAAGTTTTTTGGTGTTTCAAATGGCTTTAAAGCCGAGCAATGCTAGCGCTTCAAGGCGCGATTCTCTTTGTCTTCGTCTTCGCCGATCTTCTCCAGCCGCTTCCGCTTTCCTCCCCAGGCCTTCACCTTCCCCTGTGAAGTGAGTGGAGTGGGAGAGGATGCTGGGTCGGAGCAAGCAGAAGACGAAGCCACTTGCGCAGCAACGTCAACGTCAACGCTTACACCTTCCCAGACATCGTCACCACACACCCCCTCCATGGGTTCAGGTTCAGGTACCAGGTCCGGCTTCGGCGGCTGGGGGGCGTAACCGCCAGCAGGGGGGCCCAAGGACTCTGCCTCCGAAGTGTAGCCCGGGAAGAGCGAGAAGAACGAAAAGGAGCCCTCTGGCTCCACGAGCCGTAGAGCGAGCTTGAACCAGTGATTGTACCTATAATCATCAACTTAACACAATGTTCATCACCAGCATGTGTATAGCTTACTCAGGCATCTTCAATTGATCTGGCAGACCTCTTCCAGTGCGAAGATGAGCCGACCGGTGCCCCCCATCGCACCAGATTGAGTTGTGTGGAGCCGCTTCCCGTTCCCATTGGGCTAGCAATGGGAACGGGCTACTGGGCCATCGCCTTAGCCTCCACTGTAGTCCTCCATCATATTCTTCCCAATGTATCTGGCTCATGCAGCTTCATTTATCCAAAGCCCAGAAAGTCCTGTCCATACCAAGATCTAGAGTGTTCATGGCAAACGAAAACGGCGGCCGAATGGGACAGCAAGCTCTAGCAGTCATAAAGTTGATCCCAACAATGCCAACGATGCGAATGCATCTAAATCTCCACGGTAGAAGTCTGAACACCAGTGTCCGTGAGTGCTCCATTAAAGTTCTCACCGATGTCCCAAATGCCACAGGCTCTGATAATGGTGTAGCATTCAGAAAGCATGATTCCACACACATTATTGACGCTGAGCCACCTACCAAAGGGACGACGCATTATTCAAGTCGATGCGACCAAAAGGAAGTGGGCAAGGCCATTTGAGGGATCTCACAAATAGCGATGGAACCCGTGGGAGGACAGTTATCATGCTCTGCCGCTAAGCAAGGTTACCCTTGGGCTGTTCTCAGGCAGTTGTGGCAATAGTCAAGGGAACGAAGACCTCTCTGGCGCCGAAGCACGCAGACAGCTGGTCGTGTGCAGGGTGTCAGAATAACTGTTGTTGATACGCACCATCATACATTCGCACAGAGCTAGACTTTCTCAATGCGGCGAAGCCAGTAGCACGCGTGTGATCAGTGCATCCAGTATTGGAGGACGTTGGAAGAGCTTGAAGTTGATTATCAGTCCCCGCATATCCTGTCAAAGTTCTTGGAAACCAAAAATGACAACAACCAGCGAGCTCACGTGATGGTGAGATCGAAAATGGTAATTTGCGGCGAATCTCAAATAATTTCTTGCGGCGACTTCAAGCAATTGATGCGCCCATTTCACAGCCACCTGAACCGCAGTCTCTCGCCATGTCGGCCTTGAAGAAGCGCGCTAAGGATATCGAGAAGCGCCGAGCGCAAGGTATTTTCGACCACAGCCCACGATCTGGTTGAATGACTGACATTGCTAGATATCGATCCAGAAGACGACCCATTCCACCAGCAG
Source organism: Cyphellophora europaea CBS 101466 (assembly GCF_000365145.1). NCBI lineage: Eukaryota > Fungi > Ascomycota > Eurotiomycetes > Chaetothyriales > Cyphellophoraceae > Cyphellophora > Cyphellophora europaea. The sequence continues at coordinate 1,090,626 of NW_008481811.1, forward strand.
GACGACGAGGATGAGAGCAGTGACAGTGATGTGCCTCAAGTCGGAGGCCGAGAGCACTATGAGTCGGTTGGGAGAAGCAAATTACGCAAAGCGGATCAAATGAAACTCGACAAGAAATATAGTGGCGTTGCTGTGAGCCGTGCCGATCTAGAGGACGACAATGATAATCCATTCGCACCCGACGAAGAAGACGACGATGAGGACCCGTTTGCGACAAGTAACACGAAAGAACGCTCAGGCCTAGCGAACTTGGAGAGGAACGATACAGATGACAGCATTTCAGAGCCCGCGGAAGGAGAGGAATCAGAGGACGAAACTGGGGACGAGCTTGACGGCGCAGTCAATCCACCACGACGTCGCCCTGGAACATCGGCAAAAACACCTGTGAATGGTATAAGAGACATGGACCTCGACTCAGATTCAGAAGGTGACGACCGATCAGACGAGCAGTCTACAGACGAAGAAATGGACGTCGATGGGTCGGAAGAATCAGATGTATCTGAATCCGAACGTTCTGACGATGATCGGCCCGCCAATTCGTTGCAAGGCAGAGAGAAGCTCCGAGCAATCAACAAGGCAGAAACCTCCGAGTCTGCTGTTGTATCATCACTTTCGGTGTCAGCTGCCGATCGCGCTCGCAAAGGCGCCGCAGTGCAGCAGCAGCAGACGGCTTTCGACCGCCTTCTGGACTCCCGCATCAAGCTTCAAAAAGCCCTCACTCTCTCGAATGACATGGCCATCCCCGAAGATGAGGACGGCGATCTTGGCTCGGCCGCGGTCAGCGCTGAGGCTGCCGCATTGTCATTATGGACCACAATTGATGCCATCCGCTGCGACATCCTATCGCACAGAGAATCCACGCAGCCCAACCCCAAAAAGCGCAAGATCTCAGCGCTAGAGCCCTCCTCATCGACACCACTCTCCTCACTCTCCACCCACTCCCAAGAGCTCGAGTCCGCCAGCCTACCAGCGCGACACTCAACCCTCAACCACTGGTACACGCGCACCCGCCCAGCAGTCGCCCCCTCAGCCTCACGCTCCGCCCTCACCTCCGCCTCCGCCTCCTCCGAAACCACCATCTCCTCCGTCCTCCAAACCTACCTCGCCACCTCCCTCCCCAAGCTCGCCTCCAGCTCCACCCCAGCGCCCCACACCTACGACGACAGCCCCTTCTACCAGTCCCTCCTCACCGCGCTGATCGCATCCCGCACCAACGCCGCCGCCGTCTCGTCCACATCCCTCCCCTCCTCCGTCCTCCCGACGTCTAAAAACCCGAAAATCCGCAAGTCCGTCGACACCAAGGCCAGCAAGGGCCGCAAGCTGCGCTACACGGTGCACGAGAAGCTGCAGAACTTCATGGCAGCCGAGGATCGGAGCACGTGGACGGACGAAGGGAGGCGAGAGTTCTTCGGGAGTTTGTTTGGGCAGATGCAGCTGGGTGGTGGGCAAGAAGGCACGGCGGAGATGGACGACGATGAAGGTGTCAATGGGGAGGACGCGGATGGGTACGCTGACGCTGGGGAAGAAGGGGCGTTGAGACTTTTCAGGAGCGCCGCCGCTGTTGCTTCGTAGGTTACACATGTAGACTGCGGGCGGGGTGGGTTGCTCAAAAGTGAATAGAAAGATTTCCCGACGGACACCTCACTCTCATTGTAATTGCCCTCCTATCTTTGAGACAAAATGAAGCTGGATGGACGTTTATCTACGGACATCAAAGTTTTGCCTCTTGGGATTCTTGATTAGGATTGATACACGGCACCAATTATTGCGAGAGTTGCGACCTTTATACTTACAAGGCACAACCCGATGTAGTTAGCGATGGCATACACGCGCTAGTCGATCTGGCTGCGGAATGTTTTCGGCATGAGTCAAGTTGAAGTTAACACAGGCAGCAGAGCATGCGAGATCAGGAAGAAAGATATCCGGTGAAATTTGGAGTCTGTATTCTGCTTGGCGCTTTCTTTACACTAATCATTATTCATACATTCCTTGATGTCGGGCTCTCAGTACGAGTCTATGATATCCCGCACTTCGCTGCTCTGCCGTCGTGGGGGATGTCTGTCTGATGGATAACCAGGTCCAGGCTGAGGTGGGCGCCCACCAGCCGGTCCTGGCCCGTATCTGTTAGCTCCATAGGCATTATAGGGCAGGCCTTCGTTCCGCCCCATAGGAGCTGGTTCAGGCGTAAAGGCGCGGTAGGCGCCAAACTCCTCAGCGGTCTGGACACGTGCTAGTGGAGGGCCACCAACAGGAGTGTAGGACCTTTCAGGAGCACCACGGGGTGGGCCGCCATTGAAGGGCGTGTATGATCGTTCGGGAGGGCCCATAGGTGGTGGGCCGCCCGTTGGGGTAAATGATCTATCCATCGGTCCGCGAGATGGAGGCTGTGTAGGAGGTGAGAAGCGACGGGGAGGCCCACCCATTGCGGGTGAATTCCTACCGTTTTGCGCTTCCATAATAGGAGGAATATAAGGATTAGCTGCTGGTGTCCGGCGCCCTGGCAGATCGCCATTTCTGTCCCATGATGGCAGTCGTTCGCCCATAGGTCTGTCGGTACCATACGGACCCACCGACTCGTTCGAGGTGCGGCGCGGACCGTTGCTCATGCCGGTGCCTGGTCTAACCAGAGGCTCGAGCGGGTAGGCGCTACCCTGAGCGGTGCCTGGTCGCGGGGGACCATTGTTGAATGGGCGAGGTGTATTGGTCATACCTCTATTCGACAACGGAGGACGACCAAAGGGTCCCGGCGTGGGCACAGGCGATCCGTCTGTGTAGCCCATATCACTTGCGGAGCTCATCAGAGGAGCATTGGAGCTGAAGCTTGCTACCGAAGTATCTGACTGATGTGTCATGACTCGCTGAGGGCCCGGTCTGTTGTTGGGGGGAAACGGAGGGAGAGGGGGAGCGTTGCCCCCTTGTGCCGTAGGTGGCCTTGACTCGTATTCCGGAAGGGTGGTCAAGGTGGTCGTGCGAGAGAGCGGCATCATGGAATCTCCATCACCGCCTTTGCTGATATCTGGGAGAGTAGGCTGTTTCTTCACGCCGGCTCTTGCAGCTTTGGCTTCTTCTCGAGCTCGAATCTCATTCTCTTTCTTCAAGGCTTTGTCGACCTTGACCTTGACCACTCTTTCCATTCGTTTATTAATCTTGATGCGGCAGTAGTTCTTGAGTCCGCCAGCCTCACTGGGAATGTGATGCCAGAGGAACAGCAGGTAGAGAACAACTGACACGGCAAGCGAGATCGCGGCCAGAATCCAGATGACACAGGTCCACAACATGCCAAACAAGACAGTAGCTTGTAGTTTGTCCTTCTCAGCCATAGCGCCGATGTTGATGAAGAATTGTGCAACTGGCGACGTTCCGTCCTCTGCTGCATGGTCGCCGGTGGGAATGAAATTCAGCTTTGTGACGGAGTACAAAGTAATACCGTTGATGACAACGCGGGGACCCTCTGCAAATATGATGCGGATGGCAGCTTCGAAGGAGAAGTATGAGAACAGGGCAACGTAGTCGGCACCCTTTCGACTTTTCGTCAATTCGGCGAAGACTAGAAATCTGCGGTAGCCGCGACCGGCCTGGGTCCATCGGATAGACTGCAGGCGTACAGCGAGTGGGTCGAGGTAGCTTTTGGCCACGCCTCCTTGCTTCATGACTCTGATTGCTCGGATCCATCTCTCGATCAAGAGGACGAAGGAGAGTATGATGCATCCAGCGAAAATCCAGCGGGAAATTGTGAAGGGAATGGCGGGCTCGATTTGACCTGCCCATCGGTTGAAGGCGAGGAGGTTGACGGCAACGAAGGAGTCGACAACGTAAATCGAGATGGATACAAGTAGCATGATCAACAGGTAAGCGTAACCAAAACCGGTCCAACATGACTTGGACTTGAAGTCGTCGAGATTCTGCTACCGTTAGTTGCGAGTGATGATGCGGCCGTGTGTACATACAACATAGTCCCATTTCTGCTCATCGTGGACCTCACCGAATTTCTCTCTCTTCCCACAACCAAACATGCTGTAGGGGTGGCTGCTTCGTAGCAGCGACTATGCTAGCGAGTGTGTGTAGTGGACGGCTCAGCCGTCAGTCAAGACACAAGAGACCAGCTCGATTGCCTGACGATGTGTAGTAGTGAGTGGTGATCAATTCATGCGGACGTTGCGCTGATTGATGAATACCTCCGGATCTCTCTCAAGCACTGTGGCTCATTGTGATGGTTTCAGTCAAGTCGGTGAGGAGGATTCTGGAAGCGAGTCTGGTTGAAACGGCCGACGGGTGCAGGATGACCGGAGAGCCGGAGAGGCTGGGAAAACAAAGGAATGTGGATCGATGGGGGCTGGACCTTTGCACAATAGGTCAACCAGATGGTATGCAACAAAGGAGTGACTGAGCAGACAGCAGCTTGCTATCAAGAGCTGGTCCTGAACTGAAAAGGCAGATGCAAAAGGCAGGAGAAGAGAGGGACAGAAGCGTGAAGCCGCAGACGAGGTTGCGTAAGGAACGCCAGGAACAGGAACGGCAGAGGATGGGGCGCAGATTGCGAAGGAGACCGACGAGCGCAGATTCGGGCCCTGACTGATTCCGATGCGCTAGCCCGAACTCGGTCTGGCTTGTTTCGAACTTGGAGTAACCTCGCAGTGGGCCCCTTCCGCTCAGGGGCTTCAAGTTTCAGCATCAACGCCAGGGCGGGTCGAGAGCAACATCGGGTCTGCGCGCCCAGTCATCTATTAAATACGACACAGACCTCCACGATGACCTGCTTCTGGAAAGCCCAACAGCGAGGGGATATAGCCTCATTGCGAAACCCTAGATGGTCACGAAAGGGTCTTGATTTTCATATCTACTGTACTCCATACCAGCCCAGCCGCGTGAGCAGTGCCAACACTGGTTCTATCTCGCTTCCACCGGACTTGCCTCGGGTATCAATGTGACTCTTGTTAATGATATGCTCGTCAATCACGTTTCATGCCCTCAAAATTCACTCTGATCGTCGCCCGCTATGATGACATTGTTAATCTTCAGCAGCATCCGACACAGCTGCGTCGCCAGCAATAGCTGCGACCGCTTCGAGATCAACGGCTCAATGACAAAGTGCTGCCTCATATCGTTGGAGCCTGTCTGCATACAGTCCACTCCCAGACGGCCATTTTTTTCGCGTACTTGACATGATTTGAGCTCTGCTAGGGTTTCGATCGGACTGAGGCCGGAATTTTCAGCCAAAGCCATAGGGACTGCGTCCAGCGCGTCGGCAAATGCTCGCATGGCATACTGTTCCAGGCCAGGACTCTTGACCGCCGCATCCTCCACAGCGACCGAGCACGCGATCTCGGATGCGCCACCGCCATATACGATGCGGTTGTCGCGTACCAGATTGCGGACCACGCACAGCGCATCGTGCAGTGACCGCTTGGCCTCGTCAATGATCATTTTGTTGCTTCCGCGCACAAATACTGTAACTGCACGGGTGTTGGCACACTCCTCAATCACCAGCATCTTTTCTCTTGTCGTACCGAAGCTCATTTCGCGAACGATACCGGCCTTTCCCAGCTTCTCCGCGCTCAGATCCTCAAATCGAGGAACGATGCGGCCGTTGGTAGCAATAGCGATGAGCTCAATCTCAGGCCCTCCTACCCACCGAACGGCAGGCAACTTGTTCTGAAGTAGGAGGTGGTTTGCCTCGTCGTCGAAACCCCATTGGCAAATGACGACATTGGCGCCGGTGTCCTTGATCTGCTCAATCATTTCGGTGAACTTGTTCCGTTCATACTGCTGCAACTTCTTGAATTCCTCCACTGATGAAATGTCAAGCTTGTGTTTTGTCTTGGGTTTAGGAGGCTCAAACGGGCAGGTGAGGATGGCAAGTCGGGCGTCCTTGACTTCATCCGGCATTTGCGGATGAGAGAAATCCTTGTCGACAATCACACCCTTGACTAATAAGCTGTCCTCGAGTGAACCTCCGGCCTTTCCGTCCACCTTGATGAGCTCGAAGTCGACATCCTTGCGTTCCAGGTCGGCGACGGACATGACTGCATCCACAGCGATCTTCGCAAACTGGTCATGCGCCTTTGTCACGATTTTGCTGCCCAAACTCGTCTTGGCCACCTTCATCAAATTCTCTTGATCGTCCTTTGAGAATGGTAGGCGGTCGCTGACTTTCTCAAGCTGAGCGACTGCAACCTCACATGCCTGATCGTAGCCGTCGGCGATGCGGATCGGGTGAATGCCCTTGTCCATGAGATCGGCCGCTTGATCCAGTAGAGCAGCAGCCAGAACGACCACCCCAGTAGTACCATCACCAATCTCATCATCTTGCGATTTGGAGAGTTCGACGAGCAGCCTGGCCGCATGATTTGTGATTTCCATCTGACCAAGGATCGTAGCACCGTCGTTTGTGACGGTGATGTCGCCATCTGGGCTGATAAGAATCTTGTCAAGGCCTTTGGGACCTAATGAAGTCCGCACAATACTAGCCACTGTGCGGGCTGCCGTGATGTGTTGCTTGATAGCATCATTGCCGTGCGTGCGTGTCTTCTTCCCTTGGTCTCGTACCACAATGAAGGGGCGGCCGGACTCATCCTTCATCACCTGCGCATTGGACATGTCGAGTTGCATCGCCATGGTGGGTGGTAGTGTGCCCCGCGGTGGGAGCGTTCGAGATTGGGAAGACTGAGCGGAAGCGGTTGAGCGTAGATACAGGGAACTAAAGAGCCTTGATGCCACAGATCGTCCGCCGCGAGTGACTGATATGCTCTCTCGTTGATGTCGACTTCCTTGTGCTTGACAGCAGCCTGAAATAAATTCTGAGAATCGCATCCGCAGTCGCCAAGACTCTGCTCCGCGTTCGCGCTAGCATCAACTGCCCCGTCCCGCTGATCCAGCCACCTCCGTTCAACTGACCTCACCAGCAATCCCGTTGTGCGCCTCGCTGCGGCAGCGGTGAATCGTCACTATCTTGATGCCCACCAATCGCCGACGTGTCTGCGCGACCACGCCCACAATTGCGCGACGCACAACGCGACCATGCCCAAGGTAACATGTGAGTTCGATGCGCTCCGCGTTGGCCGTACGCGCATTGCTTGCTTACACGGCGCAGCAGATGAGAACAGCGACCTCTCGGATGCTAGCGACTTGGCTCATGATGAGGTACTTCCCAAGCCTAGTGACATCGAGGGCAAACCAGTGAATGGCACTGCTTTGGACGACAACTCAGACAGTTCAGACGACGACGATGACGACGAGGAAGCGTGTGTATGCACATTATTCTGGAAGATGGTACCTAACCATAAACAGGTATCAAGTCGAGAGTATAGTATCACACAAAGGCAAGGGCAAGGTCAGTAAAACAACTGCTTATACGCTTTGGATATCTGCTCACGCTGGCAAAGAATGTCAAATACGAGATCAAATGGGTGGGCTACCCAGAATCAGACAACACATTTGAGCCACAAGAGAACCTGCTGCCGTAAGCTCGAGTGAACTGTCGTCAAGGTGCTACCTACTCAGTCATCGGCAGGGATGCTAGAGAGATCCTCAGCAAATACCATGAGAAGATTGGCCACGATCCCAGTGTGCCGGACAAGAGCCTGAAGAAGTCAAAGGTTACTGGTGACCTTAAGCGGACCGCTTCTGACAGCCCTGGCCCCAACAAGCGCCAACGGACAAGTGACGGTTCCGACGCCACAGGCACCTGGCTGCCCCGCGAATCCGACTGGGAAAAGCACGTGCACGCCATCACGCACATCGAAAAAGATGTCAACACCGGCCAGCTCGTCGTATTCATCAACTGGCAAAATGGCAAGAAGACCAAAGTCTCGATGAACCAAGTCTATGCGCATTGTCCGCGGCCGATGCTAAAGTTTTACGAACAACATTTGTAAGCCGAAAAGACCCTCGTCGATATGGTTAGACTCAGCTAATTTCATTCAGAAAGTTCACGAATGCAGACTGAATGTCAGTCAGGTGGGTTATCAAAAGAACACCAGCTACGGGACCAAGGCCAGGTCTTGTAGTTCGAAGCTCGAATACTGGAGTTTTGTAGTTGCAAGATCTCACCGCAGAGACACGAACAGCTTCAGGCATCGATCTGTGATATCAAGGGCACCATTTGCAGCTGCCTCGCCGAGACCACTTAAGAAGTGGGAATGGCATGCTCAAGCGGAAGGCACGCGTATGAGCATTCAATCTGAAGTAACGAGTTGACAGCCTTTACGCAGGTACATCAACACTGCACTTCACTTTACCCTTCACTAGTCACACAAGTCGTTTTCCACCGGCCTGTTCTACCCATCTTAAGTTCGCATCTTCTAACATAGGTATTCTATCCTTCGACTAAACAATGCCATCACCACAGTTTAATGCTCTGCACGATGATATCCTTAGCGAGATTTTCGCAGTCCTCGGCCCTGATGAGATTGTAGCCTTCGGTCGTTGCAACAGACGCATACACGCCCTGCTCTCGTTGCGACTTCATAAGCACCAATACTACATGCGGCACTACGCCTGCCTTGTGATTGACGACCAACATCTCGACAACGAAGCTGATGGGTGGGTTATCGACTGGTGAGTGCTGAGCTTTGAGAGCACCTTTACGCGAACAGCTGGAGACCTTCAGAGCTTGTTGACGGCCCGTATTTCCTGCACGCCCGTGTCCCATGTGCTTGAAGCTGAACTGACGTTGTTGCAGTGAGTCCTTCTGCTATGCTATGATTTGGCCCTCGAATTCATGTCTCCAGGCCCCTTAAGAGCCTTGTACGAACTTACCAACGACCCAGAAAGAGCTCATTACGTTCGCCATCTTGAGTACGGAAACGTGAACCCGTACAATATGGTGTTCTGCGATGAAGATGGCGATAACTGGGATTTACTGGGCTTCTGGCTTGGAGGGAAAAAGGTCCTCGAAGGATGCAAGTTTCTCCCAAATGAAGATCACGACGCCTGGTTTAACAGCATCTCGAGCACGATATGGGGTGACGAGGTCGAAAATGAGCCTCAGTGCTCATCTGGCCGTTGCTTCGTTTTGCTTCTGAGTCTGCTTCCAAACCTTCAATCGCTCAAATTATCCGATGTCACCTGCCTCGGCTCGGCGATAGATCTCATCTGTTATACGCACGACCACCAAGGGCAGGAAGGCACTCCACTCTCGAAGCTCCGCACAGTACATGTCCAGCGAATACCCAACATGGCGCACGTTTACTTCCTTACCAACATCCCTTCTATACGCCAGTTGTTTGTTGAAGAGGTGTCTGAGCAAGAGCCAGTTTTGTCGCACGGCGTCCTAGAGTACTCCCTGTCGAACTTAACAGTCATCGGTCTGATTAACTCGGACCTGAACCGCGACGTACTCTTAAGGCTGATCGAGAAGTCTCCCAAAATGCAACGCCTGACCATGGCGTGGGATCCGGATGAGCACTTCTCATGTGGATGCTCCTTGCGCCAGAGTGACAACGAGATCATGATGCAGCACATGTTTGGACGTGCTGAAAACCTCGAGAAGCCGTTTTCGGGCAGAAATTATACGATCAATTTCGAAGGTACCAAAGAACAGATGCATGGAGCACGCATCATGGACGTCAAGATTGACAGAAAGACGTACGTTCCCTCTGATAGCCTTTGAGCATGCCTTACTGAAAACACATCAGGCATGCCATCTGCAAGTGGCTATCACTACCTTGCGCCACCCAACATCCAGGTTCGGTCCTCGATGAGCCTGAGGTATGGGCGCCTGACATGGTATCACACCGTGGGACCGGTAGAATGTCCCGTGAGGATGAATTGAACAGCTCTGGTACAATGGCTTGAAGGAATAGCGGACGCCTGGTGCAATGCAAAGGTGAGAGCCTTGTTCCTGCAGTGTAGCGAGCTTACAACGTCAATACTCGCAGTCGTGTCGTGCTCCTTACGCAATGGGCAACATGATGCGATCTAGTATAGACGAATAGTACAGGAGCCATAGATTGCTCAAAAAGAAATGAGAATGGTGTACAAACGACTGCTCACTTGCCATCACATAATTAACGTCGTAGTTTTGAGAAGGACCCGATACAAGGAAGCAAATCTGCTAGTGCCGCATTACTCTGTCGAATTGGCACGGAGTGCAATGCATTATCTTGCCTTCTTCTTGAGCAACACCAGCCCAACCGACAGCCCTCCTTTGATGACCTGTGGGACCTCTCCGCCACCCGCCCGCATCACATCCCGCAGCTCATCGAGAAACGCGTCCACGCAATCCTTAATCCTCCCATCCTCCGCCGACTCCCCATGCTGCTCCCTCCAACGACTCACCACACTCGCAGTCCCCAGCATCGCCCTCGCCTCCTCCCAGCTCACGTCCCTAGGCATCAGCCATCCGTCCCCGTCACCTCCCTGCTCGATCTCGCCCTCCCGATTCCACGTCCTCCACACATACCCGTTCCTCTCCCACTCCTCGCCCACACCCACCTCCCACGGCAAGCCCAACTCCTCATACAACCCACTACACACCCGATTGCCCTCCTGCGCCCACGGCCGCATCGTCTCCCTCTCAAACCGATGCATCACCTCCCTACACCGCTCCCCATTCGGCGTCCGCCGCACATCGCAGTACCAGCCCCCCGTGCACCACATCGCCAGCGTACCACCCGGCCGCAGCATCCGCGCCGCCGCCGAATAGAAGCGCCGCATGTCGAACCAGTGCGCCGCCGTCGCCGCCGTGATCAGATCCACGCTGCCCGCGCGCACATCCAGGGGCGGCTGCGGCTGCGTCAACGTCTCGTCCAGCTCCTCGGCCGAGCTGACCGCGAAGACGACCGCAGCGCCGGATTTGGCGCGTGGCGGCGGCGCCGTGTGCGTGTCGGCCTGCTGTGGGGGTGCTGCGCGCGCAACGGCGATCATGCTCGCGCCTGGGTCTAGGCCGTAGGCGCGCTGGAAGGTGGGGGCGAGCTGGTGCGTGGCGGTGCCGGGGCCGCAGCCGATGTCGACGAGGGTAGTGAGAGGGTTGGGGGTTAAGGGGCTGGATGTTGCGGTGTGGTGGGTGAGGATGTACGTGAGGAGGCGGGCGGGGTAGGTTGGGCGGTGGGTTAGGTAGGTTTGGGCTGCGGCTGGGTTGTAGGTGCGGAAGGTTGGGTCGGACGGTGTTGAGGAGGTCGTGTTGTCGATCGGGGGTTCGAATGGGGTGGTTGGCATGGTGGTCAATGGTCTGGGATATCGAAGAAGGTGGCGGTTGAGAGACACCACTAGTATGGTAGTGGGTCTGTTGCGAATATATTTCATGCGTAGCGAAATGCTCGTGAGGCAATCGGACCCCAATGAACGATTGGTGTACAGCTCAAAAGGAGACACTGATTCGAACTAAGACCACTCCAGAGCATACTTTTTGTACTGAAAGCGTGAAGATGAATCTAGCTGCTGCAATGCTAACCGCTCGCGTATACTATGCTACCTATGGCAGTACAGGCTATAACCGAGGCTGTGAAGAAATGCCGTTCACCAGGACTGAAGTACTGATAATGTCGATCACATAACAAGCTGTCACGCGCCTCGCAACGTGCTCATCGCAATGTCGGCATTCGATCACGAAATTATTGAAGTTGAAGATGCAGGCGGAGAAGGTTGCCTTCTGGCCGCCTGACGGTGGGTGCCGAGGTCCGCGGGAAAAGGCGTCGGGTTTTGCACTGGCATACGAATACGTACGGACCTAAGAGATGTTGTACTTTGATCCTCACTTAGGACATCCTCGAATGTCTCTGATGACGCTATCGACATGGTACCTATATCTATACAACACCAATATACTAGTAAGTAAATGCTGTGCCAGAGGCGTACCCTCGCTGCTCTAAGCAAGTATAGCTGTGCTACTAAAATAATACTGTCCATGAAATGGGTATCCGCTGAAAATCATGCCACATTAATTGGAATCCTGCCCGTCGCTGCTCATTCCTTAAACCTTGTCGGTTGGAATGGGAGGTACAGGCGGGATCTCCTCGCTTTCCGGATTGACGGCCGCATTCAAGCTCGCGGTGCTCGAGGATGGGCTGGGCCCAGGACTGCCTGTTGCCATCAGATCTCTGCCCATCTTCGCCGCGTGCCTTTTTGCGGGGCTGCCCATGGGGGAGGCTAAAGCCAGGCTCTTAGCTCTGGCATGTAACCTCCGTTCCTCTTCACCGTTCCAATCTTTGGTGAGCTCAGCGCGAACATGTTGGGCCCAGGAGCGAATAGCAGCTTCGAAGGAATCCCACACAGCGTCGTCTTCTTTCTGATTGGCTACGCCCATGACATCGAACTTGAGCTTGACCTCCCATCTCAACTCTGCTGCTTTGACCCAGAATCGCAGATTGTCGGCTCGACGGTAAGGCTTCGCAGTGTCCTCATGCCAGGAGTCGATAAGATTGAACTGCCGTTTCGACTCCTTCACCGCAACATTGTGCATACGATTTAGGTCACGTCCATCAGCTAGGCTTCTGAAGAACTCGGGCCCGGGAGGGACCGCATCGGACGGTAGGTCGACCTTTGCTTTCTTGAAGAGGAAGTGCAGGAAATTCAGGTCGCGACCAGTTTCGTTCCCAGCCCATTTTGCATCTTCCATCCAGCCCCAGTCTTTCCGCTCTTTCTTCTCCTTCTCTTCAAGCTTGGCCTCTTGGTCGATCATCATGCCAACATCGCTGACCCAAATCAATACTGCCAGCCGCTCATCTTCCTTGAAGCCTCCCACGAAATTTCTTGCCGCACACTTCTTCAGCACTTCGAGTACCGAGTAAAGCTCTTTTCGCAGCTGCTGCACAGGCCGCACGGCACTAAGTCGCTCAGGATTTGGATGCTGTGTATAGTAATCTCGGGCTGCCTTGATGGCTAGAGTAGTGGTATCGAGGACATGGAGACCTTGAACTTCGTGAAAGCCTTGTGTTGGGGCTTCATCCGACTCCGCCGTCCTCTCACATGCCTCTATCGCTTGAAGCGAGTTCTCAAGGGCCTCGACCAACTCTCGCTTCAAAGATTTTTGATCTGGTAAAGGGGTGATGATTTGCTGTCGGTGACTGTAGGTGGACACAGTTGGTGGTAGCATGATGTCTTCACCATCTTCTTGCATTGCTTCCCACATCATCTGGACTTCCTCATCGAGGGGGGACTCGGACTCGGGTCTGTCAGAGATCTTGGGTATGTCGTACTCGCCATTCTTCTTCTTCTTCGCCATCTGACCACCTTTGCCATCGAGCAAGCCTGTACGAGCAAAATAGTATTGAAGATGTGCAATGCTGCCGAGGCTCATGACACTTTCTCTTTGCTGTGCCGAATGGGCGAAATTGGCTCCTTGAGGGCGGACATAGCCACGTCGTCTCGATGTCGACCCCGACACGGATCTTCGGGGGTCCGACGCGTTGGACTGACTAGATATCGAGGAGATACCGGACACTGATCGACTTTCTGAGAAGCATGAGGATATAGGCGTTGGCAGGAGATTCGGCGAGGAAGAAGTGGACGTGTGAGAGGTCGCATTGGCCAGCTGGAGCTCCGCAGCCATGGAGGGTGGGGTATGGGACTAACAGGCCGTCAACGCGCGGAAAGGATATCTTCAACAGGATTCAAGAATTACAAGGCAAGAGAACAAGTTGCTCATCAAGTGAAAAAGAGGGTGGTTGGAAGTGCTGAACAATTACTGTGGTGATGTGAGATTGGAAGGTCGTTCTCGAAGGAAATGAAAAGGGGGCACGATCGCCCGCACCCGAACAACCGAGTTCTGGCACGCCGCAGCCCGCAGGGTTCAGAACATTCTTCGTCGCAGCTTCCAGGTTGCTGGGCAATAAAGCAAGGCACAGAGACTCACATGTGCAACATTTCCCCTCGTATTTCGACTGACATGAGCAAGTCCGATGTGAGGAATGCAGGAATCTTGACCTTGTGACGACGTGATGCGGCTCTTTTGGCAGAGGCGTACGGAGTATTGATTTGTACAGTTCAAGACTAGCGCCAAGGCACGACCTTTTAGTCGCGTTTACGAGCTTCAATTCCGCTCCCGTCTCCGCGTTTGTGGCGTCATACATGGGTAGGGTTGACGTGTGGTCTGCCGCAACGAAGCGTTCTGCTCTAACGATTGCAACGACAAGTCCAGAGGATCCACAAGATTGCTGCAGTCATGTCTAAACGCATCTCTTTCACCGCCCATGGAAAAGTCCAGGGTGTATTCTTCAGGTATGACTGGGACCGCGAGGCACACTAATGCTAAGCGTATACTAATGTGACACCCCCAGAGACTTCACACAAACACAAGCCAATAAATATGGCATTACGGTAAGCAATTGTCTGTAACTACGTCAATACACCAGTCCTCATCACCGATGGCCTTTCGACATCTGAGGGAGTGAAGGATCTGAAGCACGGCCCGCAGACCAGACGACTGCAAGCGATTGACAGAGGGACAGTGAAAATCTTCGCTGACGTACACTCCTAGGGATGGGTTAAGAATACCAGTGATGGCAAGGCGAGTGCTGAGCGAGCCCCTGGGCCATACTTCCGACTGACTCGTGTGTAGGTACAAGGCGAAGCTCAAGGTGATGAATCCTCCTTGGAAAAGCTCAAGCAGGATCTGAACCAGGGGCCCTCCGCGGCACAAGTCGTCAAGCTTGACTGGAAAGAGACTTCGACTAAAGATGGAGAACAGGGCTTCGATGCATGAAGTAGGTTCAATACGATGCATTCGCAGCAGCACGTACAGTCAGCATGCATATTCCTCGTTTCCAAGCACATCAGAGTACTACGCCCCTGTTTATTTTTTTTAACGTCCGTGGAGTCATCAATGAAGTCGACGATGTGTTTCGGCACCCCCAATTGGACAGGTCATTGAGCAAGTTTAAGTGCCAGCGTGTCTATGATGGCTCTTGAGCTGTTTCTGGTTTGCCTCACACAGCCTTGCGCCTGCGCGATTTCACCCGGGTGGTCGTTCATTGCTGTCAGCACAACTTCCGGTTTCCTCCGCCGCGGATTGGTCACAATACAGTATCGTAATGCCGATGGAATCATTCTTGAGAACTTCATCCCGTGTCACTGCTGTTTACGAGGTAGCTGTTCCGCTCCTGTGCGATCCAAGTCGTGCACCATCTCATAAGCTTCCAACCGACACCGAAAAGGCCAGGATCTCGCGTCTAGAACGACCTGTAAACCGGGAGTACAGGAGTAGTAACCCAGTCAGTTCTGCGGGTTACAGTGTGTTACTTTACCTTTGTCAGCCGCAGTTGCAACCGTCTCCAATGCTCCCTTGCCAAATTTAGCTGACTTGCGCATGACTTCGCGAAGATTGAACTCCTGCCACTCCGACCAAATCGTATTCACTCACATGGTAGTCACAATGTCTCCGCGCAGCTTTGACCTGCCCCGTGGTGACACACGTATTTATTGATGCCTCGCTGCGTGCCGTAGTCTGACCTGCTCACCACGCCACTCCTACAGCTTCGAACATCAAGTGACTCGTTACTCACACGATATTGCCATGAACACATCACGCACGATCTTCTCTGCCTCATTGACAGCCAACCTCACAAAGACAGCTTGCAGAGGTATAGCACCAACAGCAACCGCCAATGTTGGCCTGCGATCCAGCCATGCCCTCCTCAAGCCTGTGACTATCCATTCGTCACGCCAGTTCTCAACTTCACGCAAGTCACAGCTTGACTTCTTCCCCCCGCCCAAGAATCTCCCGCACATCAAGACGACCCCTGCCTCGTGGCCTCATCCAGCCGTCACCGAGGAACAGCTCAAGAGCGTTGAGATTGCACACCGCGAGCCACGAACGGTTTCGGACTGGGCTGCATACAATACGGTTCGCCTTCTACGATGGGCCACAGATCTTGCGACCGGATACCGCCACGACCCAAACAAGCCGTATGTGATGACAGAACGCAAATGGCTCATACGATTTATCTTCCTTGAGACAGTGGCTGGCGTGCCTGGGATGATGGCCGGTATGTTGCGACACTTTCACAGTCTGCGAAAGATGAAGCGCGACAATGGCTGGATTGAAACACTCCTTGAAGACGCCTACAACGAGCGGATGCATCTCCTCACCTTCCTCCAGATGGCCAAGCCGGGGTGGTTCATGAAGATGATGATTCTCGGAGCACAAGGTGTCTTCAGCAACGGATTCTTCTTGGCCTATCTAGTATCTCCGAGGACTTGTCATCGCTTCGTTGGCTACCTTGAGGAGGAAGCTACTAAGACTTACACTCTCGCTATTGAAGATATGGAGAAGGGGCTGCTACCTGGTTGGGAAGATCTCGAGGCGCCTGAGATTGCCATCAAGTACTGGGAGATGCCCAAGGGTCATCAGTCGATGAAAGATCTGCTCTACTACGTCCGAGCCGATGAAGCAAAGCACCGCGAGATCCACCATACCTTGGGCAACTTGGACCAGACCAAAGATCCCAACCCATTCGTCAGCGAATACAAAGATCAGAGCAAGCCGCATCCAGGCAAGGGTATCGAGCATTTGCGTTCCAAGGGCTGGGAGCGTGAAGAGGTTATTTGAGCAACATCGACTACTTTCCAGTTGGTCTTTTGGTCTGGTCCTGCAGTTGTCCTGTCAAACCAGCAAAAATTCTCGAGCGCTTTATCTTCTCCACTTCTTAGGCGGAAAGAACCATATTGGGAGATGCAGTATGGCCATAGTGTAGGACAGGCCGAACACAAGGGACTCTGAGGTAAAGCAAACCCTGCATGCTGCAGGAACGCGTGTACAGTAGAGCTGCAATAGCAATGATTGAGGCAGTATCCTTCATCATTACCACATTTTTGATCAGTGTCTCGAATGGGAATATGACTATATTAATTGAATGCATTGTAGCAATCCATGGGTCCTAGCCCGGCGATCCAGCATTGCGCAGGAGAAATAAAATGTTTTTCTTGCTGTTCAGTACGGTGAAACGCAGCGGTAGTCGACGCGAACGCGACATCCCTGCTACCCAGTGTTTGGAAGCTGCACAATGATGAGGTGGACAAGTTATCCCACCAATGCCCATGCCTAATCCGTCGCTGCTGGGAGCCTAGTCAACTTAAAACGCGCTCTCCTTCGCCCGTTAAACCAGCGCCCTGCTAAGCAGACCCGGTTGTTGATCAGTAGGCAATCTAGTTAGGCACAACGGCCGTCCAATCTCCCTGCGAGTTTGCGACTTTCACAGGCTTGATACCGAGTGTTCGCTTCGGCGCTTGAAGTCACGGGGTCTGCCTCCGAAACAGAACTTCGGCCGCCTGGCACAAACACCACTCCATCCCCACTGAACCTCGACACACCAACCCGCGCTCATGGTAATTCATAGCTATATCATTATTTGAGCAGATCGACCACGAATGGTTTCACATCGCGTTAGTCTCCTCAATCCGCCGCCCTGGGTCTGAGCTTCGCTACTGGCGAGGCAATGGCGGAATTCCAGAGCGAACTCGATCTACACCAACTTCTGGTCCCGACGCCCACCCGCGAATTCACATTACATCGAGACTCAGCGTCGGCTTCATCAGGCCCCAGCAGCGATGCGGGCTCCTTCGTCATTCCCGAGGCGCTCTCTCGGAGCAACTCGGTCTACTCTTTCTCCCGTGCTTCCTTCAGCACCCAAATCGCAAGCCTCGCATCAATGAACCTTCCTTCCGCCGAGACGCTGGGTGCTAGCATCAAATCGCTGCCCTCCTCTAGGAAAGCTGTCAAGACCCTCAACGGCGCAGCCGATCAGATCCAACTGTGGACAAAAAAAGCTTTGAAAGTCCTCGAGGCTCTTGATGCCGACGAAGATGTTGAGTGGGCCGCCGCCGCCGGAAGGGACGGTCTAGACGACGTGGAAAAAACAATAAACAAATTTGAGAACCTGGTCAACGTCTACGTTGTTTCGATCGAAGAACTGCAAACCCGCCAGGATATCGCCGATGTCAAGCCCGAAGATCTGCAATCTGTTGTTGAACAGATGGAAATCGTCCTGGACGGCTGGGACAGAGTCAGGAAACATGTGAAGAAAGTCAAGAAGCAGGTCGAACTGGCGATGGAGTGGGAAGAGTTATGGTCTACCATTCTGGCCGAAGTTGGCGCCGAGATGGATGCCTTGAGTCAGCTGGTCTTCGATATGGAAGAAAAGCGTCACACAGCTCACATGTCCGAATCACAACCGGAGCCACAACTTCAAAATGTCGACCTGAACGAGCTGGAGAACTTGGTCGACGAGCCAAAGGCGAACAAAGCACCGTCCAGCGCAGGTTTCGGTATCGTGCCAGCCCTTGAGGGCTCGCCTCTGGGATCTCCAATTATCGAAAACGCACAGGATGATTCAATGCTCCTTGCACTATTTGCTCGCATGCAACCATTACGCGCTTCGCTGGACTTCCTGCCCATGCGCTTATCTTCATTCCAGACCCGGGCCGAGAAGGTCTTCCCCAGCGCCTGTAGTGAGCTCGACGAGAAGAAAGACCGTTTGGAGCGTAACTGGGGTGAGCTATCCAAGGAAGCCGATACTCTGCGGCGTGAGCTGAGTGAGGACCGGTGGGTAATTGTCTTCCGAAATGCAGCCCGGCAAGCGCAGAAGATGTGTGAGTCCGTGGAGCGCAGCGTTTTGAAAGTTCAAGAAGCAATAAACGAGGGCTATCAGAGATCAAACCCTGCAACGCTGGCGAAGCGAGTCGAAAGCTTCGAAGCCAAAAAGATGCACTACGGTCCCGCCATCTTAAGAGTCTTGGGCATCATTCAAAAGGGTTTGAAAGATCGTCTGACTGTTAACGGAGAGATCCTTCGCTTACACAAAGACCTCTCGTCAAGAATGAGAGAACTCACGGACACAATGGAAGAGCTCGAAAACTTTCTTGAGCCTGTCACGTCACGACAGAATTCGAGACTTCGGGAGTCTATCTCAAGCATTGTCTCGGCGGATCGATCGCTGTCTAGTGCAACTATGGCGGGCACCCCAGGGAGCTCGCCGGCATCATCAATCGACTTTTCAAACCACACCTCGGGCAAACAAACGCCCAAGTATGGATTGAATGGCTACTCCAAACCCAGAGCATCTTCCTCAAGCCGCCCGCCGCCTTTGGCTTCAGCGAACCGAAGGTCCTCGCTCCTCCCTCATCATCGCCGGCCAACCACGCCCTCGTCTACCCAGTCAGTTTCGCAACTGCCACGGAGAGGAGCCTCTCCTGCGCCAGGACCTCCATCTGTCTATCGTCAAGGATTGTACATCCCACCGAAGAACGAGGTCAAGAGACCGTCCCCGTCGCCGCTTGTGAATAAGCCTCGCTGGAGCTCGACAGTCAAGACGGCCGATTCCACACTGGCTCCTACATACCGAAACACAACTAGCCCTACCCCGTACCGCAAAGCGTACACGCCCCGGTCTATCTCTTCCACAACCGCACTTCCGCTTCGTAGCCCGTTGGGACGCGAGTCTTCGTCTTCACCGGCACCTGTTACAGCGCATCGAGAGAATCAATACAAGTCCTTCGCCGAGCGGGTGGCGTCCCCAGTTGGTGGAAACCGCGCGGGCGGCATTTTAGACCCTCCGCCGTATCACCGCAACCGAAATGTTTCTGCGCCTCATCCAGGAACCATTCGATCGCCATCATCGCTGGCCATGCACAGTAGTCAGAAGTCCAGCATAAGTGCAATACCAACGCCGAGGCCTCCCTCTGCGCTTAATAGGAGTCGTGGACAGTCGATTGCTTCTCGCATGTCCTCCATTAACGCGCGTTTGGACTCTCGAGGCAGTATGGACGAGCCCGTACTTCCGGATCTTGAACTTGACCAGGAGAATAGGAGCGAGGTCTTGGACGAAGAACTGGATCAAGTCATCTCGGAACCATCTAGCAGCCCCTTGTCAAGGAAGACTGTTACTAGACCTGGTAGTGTAATGGGCAGCGGACGAGGGAAACGGGTGAGCATGTTGCCTTTGCCTGTGGGAGGACGAAACAGCAGCTTGGGCTTCCGAGCAACCTAAGCGGGGGTTCTGGGATAGGTGGCAGTACTGTCCCGCGTGGACAGACTCACGATCACTTTGGATTTTCTATGTCAGCATTTCTGATGAGCGTTTTAGCGTGTCCCCAATGGCATTGCATCTGGATCGGGTGTGTGTTATAGGGAGTCCTTCTTTTATCGAGGCGATGCCAAAACACCAGGAACGCAAGTATGTAGCGACATACTCGCAGTCGATAGCAGGGATACGCTACAGGCCCGTGCTGTGGCCACGGCGGCGATTGGTAACCAGCTACATTCAGTAGCAGCGAATAAGCCTCCGTTTTTCACACCACACTTCTTTCGTCTCCTTCAGATCGTGTGTAGGCCCGGCCCTCGCCACCGATCCATGCTCGACACCCGCACACGATTGGGAGGGCAAGACTTCGAGCTGAAGAGCATCAAGCTTGACAGAACCTTGGAGTTCTCAGAGAGTGACGGTGACAGCTACAACCATCGTCCCATTGAAACGCCACAGCGTTACTCCTGTCCTCGGCGCTTCCACGCAAGCCACACCTCTTGAACGGCACTCTCCCGCTTTAGCATGCCACATCTGGGTTACGCCTCTTGGCATGGCTTGCTGAACACGCGCCTCGGCTCGTTAGCAGCTCTATACTTGGATCTGTCTCTCTTCTGCATCCTCGGAGACCAAAAGTCCCATCTGCCAGCCTGCCAGCCTGCCAGCGTCTTCGGCCATGTGCTTTTCAGGGCTCGTCCTTGAACTCCTCTGCATGCTGCGATTGGTCCTTTTGCGCCGTCGCGGTCTCCTCGTGGCATGAGACCTCGTGTTATCATGATTCGGTTTCGGTATGGTCGCTACACTACCTACAAGACAAGTGACTTTGTGATATAGCAAATTTGGGGTTTGTCATCTCAGAGAGACAGTTGCTGTACGTATATGAACCTCGTTCGTATCACGACGATGCAGTCGACACTACTCAAATCCGTGGTGATGGTTCCCTAACTCCTTGTACTCGTCCTCCTCCTGATCCTGAGAATGTCGACTCCCAAGATCGAGATCTATACCGGCCCTTGGGTCGATTGGTCCAAGGGTGCGCTTCTGGGCAGCACCATTACCCTGTCTAGAGGTACTGCTCCCATCTTTACTGCATTCCTGGCCTTCTTCATTACTATCGTTGGGGCATGCCTCTGGCGGAGCATTTGCTTCACCATCCATCAGATCTCTGCTTCGCCCAAGCCAAAGGATGGCATGCACCATCAGCATCAACTGATCTTGAGGAACACCTCGTCACCAACGGAGGCTACGCGGGCTTTCTTTGAATCTGCCTTTTTCTGGCGCAAGTCCGGCCGCCGTTCCTTCGCCCGCAGCGTACCCTTGGCTTCTTCGCCATTCTCTTCAGTCTTGCGCTGACTGCCTCGTCTATTCTCTCCTCTCTAGTCGCCCAGAGCTCTGGATCTCATCGATTGATCACAAGCAATGACTGTGGCTACTTCGCCTACGACAACTCCTCTTCTCTCGAAGTGCGAACCAAGGCCATGACATCGAAAGACCTGAATGATACCGTCCTTGCTTCATCCTATGCTCGAACCTGTTACGAAGGCAATGATAAACTCAACAAGCTCCAGTGCTCGAGCTACGTCAAGCCTGCCTTGAAATGGACGGCGCCGAAGAACGCATCATGTCCCTTTGATCACTCTATGTGCAAAGACGGCCTCGTTTACCAGCTCGACACCGGTATCATCGAGTCCCACGAAGATCTGGGCATCAACATGCCTTCCTCTGGTCGCATTGGCTTTCGCAAAGTTACCACCTGTGCTCCCATCGTGCAAGATGGTTTCGTGTCCAACCAAACGAGCGAAGGGACAGATGGCTTGGGCCTAGAAGGCGACAATGTTCGCCAGTACCACTATGGTGGCATTGCTGCGGTTGGCCTCGACAACACGACGTACTGGTATAATACCCACGCGTTCGTCGGCGGCTGGGGGTACGAGCTCGAGTCCATCACCGCATCTCCCGGTTCTGTCGGCTGGGCCCCTATTCCCGAGCTAGCTCGCTCCGATGCCGATGTCACTCTCATCTTCCTCGCCGCCAATGCTATCAAATACTACGAAGCAAACTCCGACCCTTTTTACTCCTCGAATTTCGAAGCCAACGCCGGCACCTTGCTTGGTAGCGATGTGAGGTACTATATTGCCGATGAATTCGTTTCGGTCATGGGCTGCACAGACCAATACCAATACTGCCATCCCTCCTCACGCTCCGGCCCCGACAAGTGCACACCCCTGGCAGACTACGCGACCGCCTGGGCTTCCATCTACGACGACAAACTCAGCTTCAACGACGTCCAACAATTGGTCGCCAGTCGCATTGGACTCAATTCCCGCGGCTTCAGCATCCACCATGGCATCGGTGGCCGGGGAGCCTCCGCACTGCGCGCTCAGGACTACGTCTCGGACCGCAATCAGCTCCAGATCCGCCCAGATCAGTGGCAGGTCGAGATCAACAGCTGGTTTGATGTCGGCCTGGCCAAGCTGCAACGCGCGATGGTCCAGTATGCCACAGGCCCCGGCTTTACGCCCGAGGGCACGTTTGTACAGAAGCCTCAACCAGATGAAATCATCTCTCGCGCCATGTGCGGCAGCCAGATGGTGCGGGTGACGGACGGCACGACCTCTTTCTCTGTCCTGGGCATATCGATCATCTTCGCCGTCGGCACACTGATCATTTTGACCTACCTCGTGCTCGAGACGCTCGTCAGCTCCGTCCAGCGCAAGTTCCACTGGGGCGACTATCGGCGCGTGCGCTGGGGCATGGACGACAAGCTGCAGGTACAGCGCATGGCGTTCGAGGGAGCGGGCATGGGTGGCGAATGGAAGAACCTCTCCGGCATGGTACCCGTGACGGCGAAAGCAGAGGAGTTTGCCGGGCTCGAGCACGTTGATCCGGAAAAGCCTAGGCTCGGGGGTCAGTGGAATCAGTCGACGAAGGCGACACGGAGCAGTATTAGCTCCCTGGGCGAGGTGCATCATCATGGGTTGGCTAAACCGGTGCAGATGGCGGCTATGCCTGTTTATGACCGCCTGTCGCAGCAGGCTGTTGATTACCTGAGTTCGGTGTACCAGCCGCTGCCGGCGCATGCTTAGTGATACAGTGGGGCTGTAGAACGAACACATGTATGTCCTTCAAGGTAGATGATGTGGTGGAGTTATGTGTGCATGATAGCGATGGCGTTCAGACACTGCCCCCTTGGTAGATAAAAGCCGACATACGACGGCCATAGATTACTGCCCTTATCATCTGCTACCAGTTGTTTGGATGTAAGGTGTTCACAATATCATTGGAGGCCTATGGCCGTCGAGTTGTCAAGGCAGAGCGAAGCAGACCTCGGGTGGCTGCAGCATCAGAAGGCACCACAATCTGTCAGCTCGCCCTCGTGATTACAATCTGTGCAACACGTGCTATCTTCGACAGACGGCTTCACTACATCGCCTGCAACAAAGGAGTTGCCGTCGGCAAGGTTCTCCTGGATCTCGAACACAGATCTCCCTGCTGAGACTCAAGCTCACCAAGCCTTTCAGCTCCATCCTCAGGCGACACGGTTCAAGCGCCGATTTGAAGCGGGAGTCGGGACGCGTGTCGCCATCCCTGTCTCGGAGAACCACTGGCTGCCTTTCCTTGCATGGCGATGGGGTTGATCATGTTACAGCCTCGTTCGTGCCGCTGGCGATGCAGCTGTCCACGGTACTTGACGACACCTGTGCGGCCAAGCGTCTATCTCGCGCATCAGGGCGCCGAGAGACGATCATCGCGATTGAGTCAAAATGTCTTCTTCTCTTGACCATCTCATTCCCAGTTCGACTTGCAGGCAATAGCCTCAGGCTAAACGTAAACGCAGAGAGACGAGCACGACTTTTACGTCAAGCGCATTCCGAGCTCAGAGAGTCCCCAGGCAACAATTAGGGGTGCCTTCGCCGCGATCGTGTGTTTCGAACGCGATAAATTGGGACACAGCAACATCGGCCTTGAGCTCGGGAAGACCACTTTCTGGAGACAGCTTGATAGCTCGACAACTCGAGCTATCCCAATAAATCCCGACAAGGCAACCAAATCGCCAGAAACAGCCTGGCTTAATTAGCGAGCAAGGCGGCCCCAAAGCCACTGACCCAGCCCGCCTGGAAAGTTTGCCTCGACAAGCCAATTATCGCCCCCAGCGTTGGCTGCCTAGTAGCTAGCCCAAAGCCACAAGAGCGGCACCCACGATGCTGCCAACATCATACCCAACACCACGCTTAATGATCGTTGGCGTCGCGACCTTCACTTTGTTCTTCCTAACATTCACGTCCTATCTTCACCGTCCTCGGTTCTCCACCAGCATTCCCAGCCTCACCGGCTACCTCGAACGCTACTACGATGGCGCCTCGCTACCTTCACAGTCACACCCTGCCGTCACCGGCGCCCGACAAGCATCGCTAGACCAAGTCCTCAACGCCACGCTTGGCTTCACCTCCATATTGGCCATCAACCTTCCCGACCGGACCGACCACCGCGACCTGCTGGTCCTTTCCGCCGCCCTCTCCGACCTGGCCATCACCTACCTCCCCGGCGTCAACGGCAGCCAAGTCAATCCCAAAGCCCTGCCTCCGAAACTCATGCCCGACATCTCGCCCGGCCGCATCGGCAGCTGGCGCGCCCACATCGACGCCATCTCGCACATCGTCGAGCAACGCCTCCCCAGCGCCCTCATCATCGAAGACGACGTCGACTGGGACGTCCGTCTCCGCCCTCAAATGCAAGCCCTGGCCCTCTCCGCCGTCGCCATCCAAGAGCACTCCCCCTCCTCCTCCTCCTCCTCCTCCTCCTCCTCCTCCAGCAGCAAACTCTCCTACGCCCGCCTCCCCTCCCAACCCGCCCCGGCCCTCACCCCCTACGGCTCCACCTGGGACCTCATGTGGCTCGGCCACTGCGGCGTAGGCCTCAACGCCCACGCACCCATGGTGCTGCAGAGCGACGACCCCACCGCCGCGGCCAAGAAACACTACCGCTCCTGGGAGGCCACGGGCCGCACCCCGCTGGCCGACTACCCGGACCACACGCGCGCCGTGTTCCGCCAAACCAGCGGCGTCTGCAGCCTGGCGTACGCGGTCTCGCAGCGCGGGGCCCGGAAACTGCTGCTCGAGCTGGGATTGCGCAGGCTCGACCAGCCGTTCGACGTCATGCTCAGTGAGTGGTGCGGTAGCGGCGAGAATGTGTGCATTGGTGTCGTGCCGCAGCTGTTCGACCACCACCGCCCGCCCGGGCCGGTGGGGAGGGAGAGCGATATTGTGGAGGGGGGCGAAGGGTGGCGCGACGAAGGGTATACGGCGAATGTGCGGTGGAGCCTGAAGTTGAATCTGGAGAGGGTGTTGAGGGGGGAGGGTGTGGTGGACCAGTGGGCGGATGAGAGGGAGGCGACCGGTTAGATGATGGGGACGAAAATGAGTTTGGGGATTGAGACAGCGGGGGCCAGCGGGGAAAGAGCGCGGGATATTAGACGTTCCAGGGTAAAGTCGTGGCATCGTTCGTCGATGTTCCCGCTTGTTTGGCTAGTTGTTTTGGACAGGAAGAGAAGACACTGATGCTCCCTGGGAGCTCGTTGAATACGCACACAAGAGCCTAGAGTGAAAGGGCGATTGCATTATGTAGCGGGAAATGCGTTCGACTATATACGAAATGATCAAATCTGCGCCGGTAGCCAAAGGGTATCTTGGGGGTATAATATGCTGGCGGATCCGTGCCAGACCAATGCGTCCGTTCCGTACCTGTAGAATCATCCAAATGCGCCTCGTTCCTTGCCTGCAATTGCGTTCCCATCGTTCGTGCACTCGTCATTCACGGCGAGCAGTTGGTGATCGGTCGTCATCCGTCGTCCGGACACTGTCATAAAAAGGCATCAACTCGTCTTGCGAGCCACACAAAAACCCAGGAGCGGTATAACGCTCGTGGACTTCACCGCGACGAAAGCGTATCTTCGCTGGCGTTCCGGCTCCGCAGGCGCGCAATGGCCGCCTGCTTGTTCATCATGCGGTTGGTGCGCCGCTGCCTCCTCTTGACGGCCAGCTGCGGACTCCACACGCCCGCAAAGAGATCCTCGCACTCGTCCTCGTCCTGCGAGTCAAATTCAACGTCGGCGTGGCGGTCACTGCCTGGTCCGCGCTTCGGGCCTGGGCTTGGACTCCTCGCCGGGCTGGTTGAGGAGTTGCGACTGTTGGAACGTGCAAACGGCGCAGAACCGCCGCCGCCTCCGCCACCGCGACTCGGCCCGTCCAGGTTGCGTAGCTGGTCGGGTGGTAGCGGCAAGATCTCGTCATATGCTGTTTCGAAGTCTTCGTTGTCGTCGTTCTCCCATGATACGCCAATGCGGATCCGCTTGGTCTCCAGAATGTACTTGCCCACCTTGTACTTCTGGCTTTCCTCACTTGCCTGCACGTACTTCCAGCCCAGCACGGTGCCACAGATGGCGCAGCTGATGTCGCTGACCATATGCTGGCCCGTCACGAGATTGCGTGGCACGGCCTTGTTTTGGTAGGTGTTGGGCAGGTTTGCGGCTGGGGTATTGATGTGCGATGGCGTGCCTTGTACCAGATAGGCGCGGCCGTGGCGACCGGTAAAGCCTTTTGAGATGATCTGCGAGGAGAGGCAGAGGTCGGTGCTGCATTTGGCACAGTGCAGGCGCGACGAGTGACCGGAGAGGAACTTGTCCGATTCAGCGGGAGGTGTGATAGGAGAGCTGGCGGCGACGGCTGGGACCGGGGTGGGAGAGCGGTGGAAGGGGTTCATGGAGGAAGAGGAGACCATGGATAGGGTGGAAGTGGTGGAATCATTGCTGTCGGTGCTGGACTGCCGGGACTTGCGGCGGAACGGAATGCTCGGAAGGAGGTATTGAGGGAAGATGGAAGGTAGCGGGTCGGAATTCTTGCGTAGGAAAGACATTCCTGCTGCTGTCAAGGTCACATATGCGAGGGAAGCGTTGGTTCAAGGGCACTGGAGGCGCGTTAGATAGGATCGGAGGCAAGAGACTCGGAGGGCTGGGATGAGGCCCTAGATACGATGACGTCTGTGTCTATGGTGTGGTTATGATAGGTAGCATTGTGAAACTGTGGTTTAACGAGCAACAGGAGGGGGAAGGAAGTGTCATGGGTGTGGACCAGCCACTATGTGAGAAGGGGGAATTGGAATAGCTGAAAGGCGGGCAGTCCTTGCAGGATCATGGTAGTACTTTGAGTGGTGGTGTGCATCGCGCGTGACATCTGACCGGCGCGGGGTTAATGGCGGAGTCATCCTGCATATCGATAAGCCAGATCTCACGTGACTCACGAACGACTTCCCGAGGACTCAAGGAGGTGTGACCGACTCTTCATTCATCTAATACACATCTTCCATTATCGACCCTTTGCCCGGTCAGTAGCTTATCTCACGAAGCTGAACCATGGATTTGACAGCGACAAGATCAAGCCATATCTTCAATATAACGGCCGGGCAAGACCTTGAAGCAATGAGGTATAGTACTAGTGCATCCCCCAAATATACGGAAGCAGAAGCACTCCTGAAGTCATGCCTTGATCATGTTCTACGAAGTATTCATGATCATCTTCAGCGCCTTGTGCTGTGCTGCTGCACCGAATGTCTCGTATGCTTTCTCCCCATCCTCTTGCAAATTGAATTCTGCTCGATTAGTGAACAGTCACTCAAGACTTTGGTCTGGAGTACTCACCATGAGTGATCAATTGCTTCAAATTCAGAGTGCCGGCTTGGAACATCTTCAACAGTGTTTCTGTCGAGGTAGTGTTGACAAACCCCATAGTTATCGCTACTTACGTTAGCAACATGGGCCCGAGCCGAGCCTGACGGGTAGGTGACTGACCGATATTGTATCCCCACAACTTCTCAATGTGTAGCTGACACGGTGCTCCGTGCACACCGATGTTGGCGATGTTACCGCCGAAAGCAATCAAGTCCTGGCAAAGCTCAAAGGACGCGGGGATGCCGACAGCTTCTATAACGACATCGCACCCTCTTCCATTCGTTAGTTCCATGACTTTCGCCTTCACATCGGAACTGGCGTCAATAGCGTGGTCGGCTCCCATCTTCCTGGCAGCTTCCAAACGACCGGCGTCCTTGTCCACAGCAATCAGAATAGATGGTGACAGCAATTTGGCCGTCAGCAGTGCACTCAACCCCTATCAAAGAACATGTTAATACGAAGAGAGGCGACGATGACGGATAGCGAAGAGAGTCATACCACTGGTCCCGTCCCCACGATCGCTACCGATTTGCCAGGCTTCACATTGCCCGCAAGTACGCCGACCTAGACTATGTCAGGTGACTACTATGGACCATGCAAGACCAGTGGCTTGCTGTAGCTGGGGTCACTTACCTCGTAGCCCGTGGGTCCAATATCGCTCAACATCACCAAGGCTTTCTCATCCACCCCTTCTGGAACATGATGAAGACTGGCATCGGCGAGCTTGATTCTTACATACTCAGCCTGCGTGCCATCGACCGTATGCCCAAGGATCCACCCGCCTCCCTTCTCTGCATCCCATTTCGTCAGCTTGGGCCACCCTTCTCAATGCAGGCATTGCTCACCACAATGACTGTACATGCCGTTCTTACACATCGTGCAGCTGGCACAGCTGGTGATGCATGAGATCAGAACCCTATCTCCGGACTTAAAGGCCCTGACCGCGCTTCCCACGTCTTCAATAACCCCAACGCCTTCGTGGCCAATGGTGACGCCTTCCTTGCATGTTGGTACGTGACCTTGAAGGATGTGCAGGTCGGAGCCGCAGATGGTGGTATGGACGATTTTGACTATGGCATCAGTAGCGTCTTGGATCTCTGGCTTGGGCTTGTCCTCGAGCTTGATCGTGTTTTTGCCACGGTATACAAGGGCTTTCATAATGGACGGCTGTCTCTGTGAGTTTGACTGAGAGTGGTATGACAATGATATCAATAGTGAAGATGACTATCCCTCCACTCTATGGCTATACAGCTTTTTCATGCGAGCTGAGTGGCAAGACGGGTTGCTCTCTCGTGGCTATATGGTTACTTGGTAGCTGGGCCTTGTGCAAAGAGGAGACTCTGTTGCCCTCGGTCGAGTTCAGATGAGGGGTCCGGTATGCGTCTCCTGATCTTGCAGCTACTGGTCCAAGGTCTGGCGTACGGTGCTGAACGCTACCGGCAGCTTTTCATGCCTACATCCCCGCCTGACTCCCGGCAATGCAGGTAATACGAGATATACTAGAACCCGACTGGATGTAGAGGAGGCTCCAGGGATAAGGGTCCCAGACTGGCGACCCCAAGCCTTTTACTGTCAAAGCTCCCTCCTCAGAATTTGTGGTAGGTGAGAACATTTCAGGGTCAAGCTTGAAACGTTAGGCCTCGTCTGCACTCAGCCGTTCGGTTTGCGGGGAAGTGGGGATTTCCTGGGGAAGGTGGAGGTGCGGGAAAACACTGTCCAACGGTCTCTGCAGTGTCGCAAGATTTCTGCAGCCTCTTTCGGGCGAAAGGAGATACAATATCAGGTCCTGTACCGAATGCTGTTGTGTTTGAAACATATCCTCTCTTGACCAGGAGACAGCTTGCTGCCTTACGGTCCCTATCCGATGAAGCATTGAAGTCCTCAAAGTTCCGAACCTTCGAAGCCCGATCAAGTCGTTCGTGGTTAAATTTAGTCCCTTGAGGCCTTTTACTTCAGTATACAGCATGACCGAGAGATACGGTGATCCTCAAAGTCGTCTGGAGGCACTTCTATTACATGGAGATTATTCTTTGAACCACAACCAATCAGTCAGTCAGTCCACCTCCACGCTCACGGTGCAGCTTGCTCACATCATCTCAGGTATAGAACATGGACAATAGTCCTATTGTTAACGAATGCTTGTTGAAGGATATAACCGAATTGACACGAGTTTGTTATTCACAGCAACGACATCGTGCTGGAGTCAGCCACAACAAGACGATGGATCGTGGAATCCGTTAGCTTCACCACGCAGCCTGCCCAATTTTGACTCCTGAAATCGCTCCCTCTGTAGACTCCCCCGTGTAAACCAGTTTCCGGTTCTCAACCCGTCCTTCCTCCAGCTCCAGGCCTATCTGATCCGATCTGACCCTGACAAAGACGGCTGGGGAGTAGTGCCAAGCAGAGAAGACCTTGGTGAAGCGATAAGCCACGTCTATATTCGCTGACTCGAATACACCAGCCACATATACATTACACCATAGGGCCGTGCAGGATCTCCCTTCCTCGCTTGGAACTCGTCTGTTAGGCGAAGAGTATAGTTGAGGATAAGCTCCTCGGTACCCCGCGTCGTTGGCCGGTCTAGCCCAAGCTCTTGAAGTCTATCCGGCGCCTCAGGCACAGAAAGCACCGAAGCCACTCCCCAAGCAGCTCTTTCTTCAAGCTCGAGCAAGCTTTGGCAAGCTTTTCGGTCTAACATGACGTGTCGTTGTGCAGAGCATAGAGCAGCCTCCTCAGGGCGGGGAACAGCAACCTACAAAGCTGGAGCGTCCGCTTGTGAAACCGGGCGGCCCTCTGTGTCTTCCAGTCCCGCCAAATAGATCTCACAATGCTGCTCTCAGCTGCATTTCTGACTCTATCCCCTCTCCTCTTCTCTGCTTTCGGACAAGATGTCACCGTGCCAGACACGTGTGTCGACGGCTACACAGCCGGCACAGACGTCGCCCTCGTCACGATACCCTACAGCTACGACCAAGTCATGTCCATCATCGGCTCCTACAAAAACCTGACCTGGTCCGGCAACCCGGACGACACCGTCACGCTGAACGGCACCGACAACGTCGTCGGCACCGCCCGCACATACGACCTCTCCGGGGCCCACGTCATCGAGACCCTCCTCACCTACGACAAGCCCCCCTCCCCAGGACCCTACAACGAAGTCCACAACACCGCCAACCTGACCGTGCCGGCCTACAACGTCTCTTTTTACATCCTGTACGACGGCACGGTCGTCAGCAGCGTCTGCGACGGCAGGGCCAGCATGTTCAACTTCACGGCGCATTACTGCGGCACGAACGCGACGACGACGGGAATGCTCTTGCACATGTTGCACTCGGGTGATGCGATGACGGTCGGCAAGTTCTTGGGAGGGCAGAACTTCACGAGCTGTGAAGCATTGGGCGGAGGGAATGGGAGTGCTAGCCCGACGCCCAGCGCTCCTCCGACCGCCTATACGGGGGCGGCGGCGACGATGCTGGGGTGGTCTGTAATGGGTACTGTCGCTGTTGCGGTGGGGGCGTTCTTACACCTCTAGCAGCCAGATGGTAGCTAGCAGTCAATCTAGGACCTGTGTCCTCTCCTGATCCTTCTTCACACCATATTAAAAAGGAAATCTGATCTCGTACTTATGTTCAGGGTGGGCGAAGAGCGGTGTCGATATTGAACCTCGAACACTGCAATGGTTGCGTGCCAAGACTTTCACTGCCTGAGGACAAAGATCTACTCCCCCTCATCTATATTCATCTATGATTGCCTGATTTACGTCACACGTTCCATGGACACCACTATAGCTCCATATCATTCATATGTATTCCTTGGGGGATGCTTGTGCTCGTCCCCCTGGAGTGGCTGGCTGACTTTGCCAAGTCCGAGCAGTAAGCGACATCCCGTTCCTGTGACAGCATATGGGGAGCTGGAGTATTGGGGTAGCAGGAATTCCAGCTGGGTCCAATCGGTTGCGTTGCGTGAAAATCATCGAAATGATGGCTTGATGACCCCCTGGGCGCGCTGCATGAGGCGTTCGGGCAGGTTAGATTCGTACCTGGACGGACACATTAGCTATGATTGAGAGTGCTGTCAACGCTGTGGGTTACTAACATGTGCTTGGTCCACGTATACATCAGGCTTCTCGTGTCGGCTGGGTCGATGATCTCCTCGACGCCGAACTTGTTGGCCACGCGTATCGGGTTCTGGAGGTTGATGTACTCGGCTTCGAGCTGCCGGTAGACGTTCTTGAAGTTGTCGCCTGCTCTTCTGAGGTCGGCGACGTGGTTGACTTCGATGCCTCCGTCGAGCGGTATGGAACCTGATTCGAGACTTGGCCTATATCGTGTTAGCTTGGATGCTTCATGGAGGGATGGATTGACTCGCCATGCCACTCTCGGGGCGGGATCGCGACTGTCAGCGAGAATGACTCCTCCAATGCCATAGCATCTTCGCACGATGCATGAGAATATGGGAATGGTCGTGGTGTGATAGACCTTGAACAGCTCAGTTCCCCACTTCATCACGCCGCTCCTTTCGGCGACTGTCCCCACAGCGAACCCGGGGATATCGACCAGCTGGATGACCGGGAGCCCGAACACATCACACAACTTGAGATGCTTCATCAGTTTCTGGCACCCGGCGGAATCCAGCGCACCGGAGTTGACCATGGCATCATCTGCCACCACTCCCACTGGGTAGCCCCCCAGCCTGGCGAGGCCGACAACCACGGTTCGCCCCCAGTGTGGTCCGATCTCGAAGAAAGAGCCCTTGTCCACCAACGGCTCAATGATGTCGCGTATCCTATACGACCGTTGCCTCCTCCGTGGGATGACCGTCCTCAGCTCAGGACACAGTCTGTAGCCATCATCCTCCGCCTCCACCACGGGCGGCAACACGCCCCCATGGTTCGGCACATACGACAAAAACCTCGCAATCTGTTCGTAACACCCCTTCTCATCCTCGGCCACATTGTCGATCGTCCCATTCCCGCAATGCACCGCCGGCCCACCCAAATCCTCAAAGCTCAGATCCTCCTCAAACGTCGCACCCTCGACGATCTTGGGCCCCGCATTGAACAAACTCCCCACGCTCCGCGCAATGACGCTGAAATGGCTGACCGCCGCCCTCGCCGCGCCGAGTCCCACCGCCGGCCCCACGACCGCCGCACACTGCGGGATCCCCAGATCCAGCTCCTTGACCACATAGTACAGCAGCGCCAACGTCGGCAAATAACTCCCGCCCTCGCTCTTGTACGTCGTGATACTCCCCCCACCACTCGCCCCGTCCACCAACTTCACCATCGGCAGCCGCAAATGCACGCTCAGCTTATCCATATAGACCGTCTTGGGCATGAGCGCGCCATCCGCATGCCCCGCCCTCAGCGTAAAGTCATCCGCCGTGAGCAGCACGGCCCGTCCGCCCACGCGCCCAAACCCTTGCACGTTGTTGCTGGGCGTGAAGTCGCCGACGACCTGGCGGTGCTGCTCCGTGACGTCGCCGCGATCGCGCCGCGCCCGCGATGCGTCGTCGGCGGGCGTGACCCACGCGGTGGTGCCCGCGAGCGAGCCGACTTCGCGGAAGGAGCCAGGGTCCAGGAGAAGTTCGATGCGCTCGCGCACCCACAGCTTGCCGGCGGCTTTGTGCCGCTGGTAGCCGGTTGAGGCGGTGCGGGGCGTGGCGGCCAGGGCGCGCACCTTGGCGAGCTCCGAGAGCACGTCGGACCAGTCGGCGGGGAGGTCGGAGTTGAAGCGGGACTGCTTCTTGGTCGTGGCGGTGCTTGGTGAAGAGGGTGGTAGAACTGGTTTCACCTGTTGGGAGAGTTGGTGGAGGCGGGAGGTGGCTTTAGAGGCGCTGTCGTCACCCATGATTGCTGTCGGGTCAGATGAATGTTGGCATTGCGTTGTCAGACGTTCACAGATACCGTTACTGGTTCTGGCATTGTCTCTCTTGACAAACAAGCGACTCCCTCGGCGCTTCTCGGTCCACTCGGTTCAACGTCGACAGCGCAAAACCCCCCTCTCCCCGCTTCCCCAGCTTCTCCTACTAGTAGCGAAAAAGTGGGGCAAGGCTGAGGCTCCTTTTTCGGAGACTCCACTTACATTGACTCGGTGCCTGCCAGGTGCTTAGCAGCTTTCTGCAGTAAGAGTACTGTATAGACACGTAGTCGAGTCTAGATCATGCACCGACGCCAATCGACTTCTGCCCAACGGCGAAGCAACTCCAAAGTCAACGACGAAAAGCACGAGAGGCCACAAGGCGCGGGAAATAGTAGACCTGCACGGGCTCCGCCATCGTGGCGCCCGCGGGCATCCTCGACGGCAAGAACGCCACGGTCAACGACCAGGAGTTCCGCTGGGTCCAGCAGCAGTATCCGCGAGACCCAGTGGACGCGGGAGACCAAGTCGGTCGTCGACGGGAATGTGTGGACGAGCGCGGGCGCCGTGGCGCGAGCATGGACATGTTTTGCGTTCTGGCTCAAGGAGAATTTTGGCTTCGAGGTGATGCCCGCGCGCACGGGGTGTGCGACGCTGGACTTTGAGCCCAGGGATCAGGAGGGCGTGGCGAGTGTGCTGCCCAAGAGGTTTGGGCCGGATGGGAGGCAGATTTCGACGCATGTTTATGCTTGATGGCGCATTCTTGTGGGGGTGGAGTTTGGAGTAGTTGAATGGGTAAACAAGTGGTGGTTGCTATTTTGTCCGAATGGATCGTTCTGAAAGTAGCATGATTTCACTCCCGCTCGTTGAGATTTGTCGCGGAAGGCGGCCGCGTATTGCATGGAAATCCTCGACTCCTCCGCGTTATCATTACAGTCGTCTTGCCACATCGGGCAGTATTCTGCTTCTGGACATAAGTATGTATCATACAATATGAATAGCAGTCTCCGCCACCCTCTTGCTTTGTGCTAGATCGGTGGGACGAGGCATCGGAGCTTCGAATCTGAAGGGTCTGAGGCCTTGCAGCGCAGGCCGCGGACTGCTACGACCACAACCCATTGACCGGTACGTAGAAAGCTCCATATCTTGGAAAGCTACGTGTCGCGATTCCAGTACTTCCATGCATGTCTTGAACCTCTTGGAAGACTTGACTATCACTTCTTCCCCAGAGCTACGGCTCCTTCCTCCTTCATGTCCTCAAGCAGCTCATCAACTCGAGCGAATCGAAGCTCTTCCACCGTCTCACTCCATAGCTTGCCACTGATGTGACGCCCAAGGACGCTGTACATCGTCACAGGCCACCTGTAAAAGTCAGTATCTGGCTCACCCAAGCCAGCGGAATCTAGACCCATCAACGGAGATCTACACTTACGCTCTGATGGTCCAGTCGGTGAATGAACCGTGGCTCTCCTGACCCAGCACTAAAGCGGAATGTACGTAGATTCTAGCGCCATCTATCACCGTCCTGCCCATGATGGCGTGGAGGAAACCGAAGACCGCCTTGATGACCCACGAATCGACGTTGGACAGAAAGTCGGTGCTTTTGACCGGGCCGGGGTTGCAGCAGTTGACTATGATGTCGTCTGGGTCGACCGCCTCTGCCAATCTGGCGCAGAACATGGTGATCAGCAGCTTGGATCTAGAGTACTGTGTGAAGCCGTCAAAGCCCTCTGGCCGGTCGAGAGAGTCGAGGAGGTTAGTTTGGTCCGCGCAGTCGATCTTGGTGCCGAGGGCCGCATCGCTGGTAATGATTGAGAGACGGCCTGGACCAAGCGGATCCGTAGAGGATGATGACCTCATCTTGGGAAGAAGCAGAAGGGCGAGCAAGGCCGTGCCAAGATAGTTGACCTGGATGGTTTTCTCGCGCCGACCACCTTCCTCAACGCGCTCGAACTTCATCTTCCCCACTCCGGCGTTCAGTACTGCAACGTGCAGGCGGTCCAGCTCCCGCTCACACCTTGCGGCGAAAGCTTGGATGGAGCGGTTTGACTCCATGTCGAGCTCCCAGATCTCGATCATCGCCCTGGGGAACTCCGTGCGAAGGCCTGCGGCTGCGGCCTCCCCCTTTTGGACGGACCGGACTGCCATGACGAGGAGGTGTGGGCGGAGCTTGAGGAAGTGGCGCGCGCATGCCAGACCGAGGCCTGTGTTTGAGCCTGTCACCAAAGCTGTCTTTCCGACCAGGTCGATATCTGCCGGTATTGGCGGGACGCTGAAACAGGTCTGCTTCCAGAAGTTGCCGAAGAAACTTGCCTGGAAGGATGCTTTGTTCTCTAGCTGTGAAGACATGTTGTGTTGAAGATTGGGACATGCCAGGTCAACAATACCTCAGTAGAGACCCTGCAGGAAAGACGGGCCCGACGCAAGTCTCGGGTGTTGTGTTGATAATCGAGGTGGTATCTGCTTCGACCAGAAAATGATAGTAAGGAGGCCTTCGGCACAGCTGGGCTACCTCTGGTGAGATCCATGCCTTGCCTTTGAGGCTTCGAGGCGCTGAAATCATACATCCGCCTCTAGCAACTCCGTGGAGTCTCGAGGTTGTAATACTGCCTTGAGAGCCATGCCGGGGAACTTTTTCTCGCATCCTCATTGGTTCAGGTCTCGGGCTCACAATCCACGGGGTCCAAATTATCTAAAGAGTTTGGCAAGGCTAGTAACAACCCCGCAACGAGCATCGCAAGCCAGTTGGTTCCGTTTGTCGGAATGAACGTTGGTACATCGAAGGTTTTTGAATCAGGTTGTGAGGCTCGCGGACATGGAGCTAATGCTACGCTAGCGACTGTGCGTACAACGATTGCTCCCAGTTTTGTACAGGGAGCTTGGACAGCAGATGTACAATACACGCGGTCGGTGGAGGTGTCTATGTCAGCATCTCGGTATATGTCTGATGATCCGGCGGACGGTCACGGCGCTTGCGTATTTGGTTCCTCCGGAGGCCTATGATATTGCGGAGACCTTGCTGACGAGTGACGCCCGCTGTGATCTTTCTCGGTCGAAATGTCGGCTGAAAGTTTACGCCGTATCCACGGGGATATCCTCAATATACTTTTCTAGGCGCGAAAGCGCACTTCGCTCAATTTGTCGTGCCTCCAAATGCTGATCAGCCGCAAGGAGGGCATCCTGCAGCAACCACATCTCCCTTACGACAGCGGGATTGACCTCGCCATACCCGTACTCCATAAGAGTAACAACGGACCGCATACTTTCGACGGCGTCAGAGAATGCTGCAAGGTCGTCCTCAGCATACGTTGGGTTGATGTCTATCAGTGTCTTGATCGCGCAAGCGACGTTGCTTGCGTGGACGCGTTGAACCCTCCTCGCCATCGGGCCGGCCGCATCAATGCCCTCGGAAACGGAAGGCCACTCGTCGAGGAACTCTGCTTTTACAAGTCCGGCTAGGATGCGCAGTAATGCTGTTGTATCACCATTCGGATGGACGCCCGTGTCGAAAATGGCGCGTCCGTACTTTCGCAGCGCGGCGATGCTGTTGTCACGAAGCATCTCATATTCTTCTGGCAGAGGGGAAGCCATCGTAAGAGTAGATAGAGGCTCCAGCGTGCTCTCGCGCCCGATAGAGTGGATGTCGAACCGATAAAGACCGCCGCAGGCCTCTGCGCCGGTACTGTACAAGTGTTGCGCCTCGATCTGTTTGAACCACTGATGTGCTGCAGAGATGATGGATTTAGGAGGTCCAATGGTGCAGGTATCCCATTGAATGCAGAAGTATAGCTCGAATAAGCCAGGATCGAAACGTTCGAAAAGGATTTCGGCGTTGAGGGTCCAAGCCCGGTGTATAAGCGGTGATAGTGTCTGGCTGAGTGGTGAGTAGTGCCCAGGACCTGTGACGTCGATACTCTCGGTATAGCAAGATGAGCTTGGAGAAGAAGACGTCGTCGTTGACGTAGCGCTGTCTGGAGAGGACGCCGCATCGACGAAACTTATGACGATTTCTCGCAAACCACATAACATGGTGGGGAGCGGGTGCGTCTCTGGCACACGATTCTTGACTAGGGCAAGGAGATGAGTAACCAGCATCTGAAAGAGCTGCTCGTGATGCAGTACCACCATGTAGTGCATGATTTCAAGCAGATTCCACATAAGTGCGGGACCGTCGAGCGCTAATATCTCCTCCACCAGTAGGAATGCCTTTCGGGCCATTCTGCCGGCCATAGTACCTTCGCCTCGACTCAGGAGGTCTGCGACCAATTTGATGGACAGGCTGATATCTTTCGTTCTCTCGGGCGAAGGCCAGTCCGTTTGTACTCGCTGCTGACAGTACGCCTGGGCAGCGACATCTGTTTGCACCATTTCGAAGAATGCCGCACTCCATGTTTTCACGTTGGTCAGAAAGGTGAGCATCAAGCGGTCGTGTGAATTAAGACGAAGAGATGCCGGCAGTGAACATAAGCATGTGTGAGAACTTCGCTTGGCGCGAGCCGATATCCCCTTTTCGCGACTCTGTCTCGGTGCCGGCGTAGCTACAACCGACTGTCTCGAATTCTTGTGGAAGCCCCATTTGGTAAAGCGTTTCTTGTACATCTGTGTTCTATGAGTTTGGGCAGCACTAAAGTCAGCATGTTTATCCGGTGCGGTTGGTGTCAGGTGACGAGGAGGAGAAACAAGCAGCCGTCATCTAGGTGGAAGCATAGCTTACGTTGCCTTCAAGCCATGCTCACGTTCCATGTATTGCATGACATAACGCAGCTTCCGGCGTTCATGAACGTACAGTCGCTCAATCTCCGGATAGAAGGCCGCCCATTCGATATGAGTTGGCACGCGTTGCGGCTCTGGCACCATGGGCACGCCAGGCCGGGTAGACCGTGGCATCAACGTAGGAAATGTCATTGTGGTGGGATGAAAGGAGCATGGTGATGTTTCTGCATGGAACTTTTCAAGAACGGCTCAGCTCGACGATGGTGAGGTGATTGAGGTGATTGCTAAGCCTCCTCAAGGGGAAGAGAGAAGGTTGTCTGGGTCTTGGCAATCAGGCGCCTGGAGCGCGACTCGCCAATCAAAGGCCAGGAAAAAGTTTCGTGCATAACTAGCGTCGATCTTCCGGAGACATTCTGCAGAGGCACCAGAGCCAGACCCAAACTTGGTGAATCACCAAAACTTCGGGGACCGTGTCCTCGGGCTCGAGGAGCAAGGCAGAAATGCTCTTTACGACGGCATCGGGTCAATATTCGCTCTCTGGTCCACTCGGACGAAAATGTGGACTTTACGCAGACATTCCGTTCCGCCCCCGGGCAAGTAATGCGCGTCTCAAATTGCTATAAACCCTGAGAGGTACCGCGTTGAGGTTGTGGCTCGTGGTTAGTCTTGCATTCTAGCATGTTTGTGTTTAACCTAGCGCTAGTCCAACCTTCCTGATTCCTGTTCCTGTCTGCATAAAGCCCCCGGTTACAATGGCTGCTCTGGACGAAAAGCTCAACGTGGCTAGAGACGAGACCAACTCGACCAAGTCCTCGTCCTCGGACACTTTCAGTGGGAATGATGGTGGTGAGGTCGACAAAGCAGTTCTGGATTCCTCGACTCCAGAAATGAGCGATGATGATTATCCCCACGGCATCAAGCTTGTACTCCTCTCCGCCGCGTCTCTAGTTTCGGTCTTCTTGATCGCATTGGACCAGGTGAGCCTTCCAGTACACTGACACTAAACAAGTGAGCTAAACCCCGACGTTCATAGACCATTGTTGGTACCGCCATTCCCAAAATCACAGACGAGTTTCACGGTATCGACGACGTATCTTGGTATGCAGCGGCCTACTTTATGACCTTTGGCGCTGCACAGCCCTCTGCCGGAAAGATCTACAAATACAGCAACCTCAAGTGGACCTTTATAGTCTCCATGATCATCTTCGAGGTTGGCAGTCTGATCTGTGGTGTTGCGCCCAGCTCCGAGACCTTGATCGTTGGACGTGCCATTGCGGGACTAGGTGGCGCCGGCCTGTCAGTGGGTGGCACCAGCATCATTTCCTTCACCGTCCCACCGGCAAAGCGACCTATGATGATGGGCCTGATAGGAATGACCTACTGTGTTGCTGCTGTTCTTGGCCCTATTGTCGGTGGCGCCTTCACCGATGGCGTGAGTTGGAGGTGGTGCTTCTACATCAACTTGCCAGTTGGAGGAGCTGCCACTCTGGCAATTTTCTTCTTCTTCAATTTGCCGGCCGCTGCTACCGCTGCATCACCACGAATCTCGCTGACGAAGAAGTTGCTGCATGTGGATCCGGTTGGCATTTCCTTGGCCATGGGAAGCCTCACCTGCTACATCCTCGCCCTTCAGTACGCTGGAGTCAGATACTCGTGGAACAGTAGCCAGGTCATTGGTCTCTTCTGCGGCTTTGGACTCCTCGCGATTGCCCTACTGATATGGGAAATCTGGTTGGGCGATTACTCCATGATGCTGCCGAGGCTCTACAAGTCACGCTCACTCTCGGCCACTGCACCCTTCGGCTTCTTCTTCATGGGAAGGTTAGTACTCCTCTGCAAAGATGTTGCTTCTGTTGCTCTCCTAAGGTACTGTCCCAAGGAGAGCTCGGGCGCAGCTGTCAATGCCGTCTTAGCCTTTTCGTACCGACACAAGTTTACTGACTGCTCCTAGCTATATCATCCTCCTGATCTATCTCCCCATCTACTTCCAGAGCATCAAGGAAGCGAGCCCCATCAGATCCGGCGTCGACAACCTGCCTCTTGTGCTCGCCGCCGCCGTATTCGCACTCGCTGGCGGAGCTGTCGTCATGCAGACCGGACGCGCTCAGCAAGTCATGTTCGGAGCCTCCGCGCTCGCCACCGTCGCCATCGGACTCATCTACACCTTCGAAATCAACACCTCGACCGCGAGATGGGTCGGTTTCCAGTTTTTCGTCGGTGCGACCTTGGCTTTCGGCATTATGCATGGCCTGAGCGTCGCCCAAGCCTACGTAGGGCCTGAGGATCTTGCAGCCGTCACGGCCAACCTATTGTGTACGCTACAAATCCCCCTCGCGAGAATCGTTTCAGAGAGACACTAACCATGAATATGAAACAGTCTTCCAAACAGTCGGCGGTGCATTCTCGACTTCCGCGGGACAGTCGGCATTCTCCAACAGACTACTTGCAACACTGCCCAAGACAGCCCCCTCCGTAGATCCAAGCCTCGTCTTCCTGACAGGTGCCTCGGAGCTCCACAACGTGTTCCCGCCAGACATTCTGCCGGGCGTTCTTGAGGCATACATGACCGGTCTGAAGGCCGCCTTTGCCGTCTCCATTGCCTTTTGTGGTACGGCATGCTTGGTCAGCCTGGCGATTCCCATGAGAAAGCTTCCTACTCATGGAAAGGGCAATGGTGCTATGGCTATGAGCTAGGTTTTTGAGACTGCTAGACGCTCTTTGTTCACAGAGGTCTTTCCTCGTGGAAGAATGCGGAACTTTGTATCATCTACTACTGAAAACTCTAGCTGGGGCGCCGGGCAGCGAATGCTATCTGGGCGCTCATTTTGGTGGGGAGAGGAACAGGTGAAGGCTTCATGATATATTCCGTTAGGACTACATACACTTATTTAGATGTTTGTATATACGTAGATCAGCAATGAGTCAGACAGTCCTGCTCCTGATACGTTCCACGAAAGCTGTGGGCTACTGTAGCATCCCATATAAGGAACCTCCTACTGGTGGTCTTGCAACATCTATCCTGTTGCGCTGTTGCTAGGTATGGCCTTCACTCAACGTATACATATCTACACCAAGGCGAGGAAGGAGGTCCTGGCATGAGGCCATCAAATGAGGGCCCAACGTTTTTCTCGTTACGAAAACGTAGCGATGCGTTGATACATGGCCTGCCGATACTAGCAATGTCTGTACTTTTCAAAGGCCTGTGTTTGCTCCGAATAGCTACTACCATGACGAGTGGGCTCCTATCCCAGACGAGTCATGCTCCAGCAGCGAACCGAACTATTGTTATTTGCACACTCTTCCAACATCAGCGACCGCCAGATAAAGCGCTGGGGGCCAGCCGGAGCATCGCGAAGAGGCCTGGCCAGCCACTTATGCCTTACTCACACTTGACTCTTGAGAAGACATGGGCGAAGAGGGCCGCCGCCCCTTTCGCTACATGTCTCTTAAGGCCCGCCACCAGCTTGAATCACATACCCGCCGTCCACGATGATATTCTGCCCATTCAGATACTGATTCGTCGCCGCAAACAGGATGGCATTAGCCATGTCCGTCTCCTTGCCTGGCCGTCTGGCCGGCGTCTTG
The DNA here is from genome assembly GCF_000365145.1 of Cyphellophora europaea CBS 101466. NCBI lineage: Eukaryota > Fungi > Ascomycota > Eurotiomycetes > Chaetothyriales > Cyphellophoraceae > Cyphellophora > Cyphellophora europaea. Next base: position 1,132,460 of record NW_008481811.1, read on the forward strand.
CTCTCATACTTCTCCTTCGGAATGAAGCTCTTCTGATCGCCGCCGGACTCCCCCGCGGTCATCTCACTCGGGAACACGCCTGGCGCCACGCCGTTGATGCGAACCTTGAAGCCATTCATCGCCACCTCGTTGCTCAGCATCGTGTTCAGGTGGATCGCCGCCGCCTTGCTGGTGTTGTAGGCAAAATGGTGCTGGCTCGTCTTGACCACGCCCGAGATGCTCGTGATGTTAATGACCGTGCCGGAATAACCGTGGTGCATCTCACTCGCGTTCTGCAAGAGCGGTAAGAAGGCCGTGGTCATGAAAAAGAGCTGAGCCGCGTTGGTCTTGAAGGTGTCGGCCCAGAGCTCAAACGTCTCGTTCTCGTCCTCGAACAGATTCTTGCTCATCTCCTTGGTGGTCTCCGCTTCAGTTTGCTGCGTGTTCAGCTCGATGCCGGCATTGTTGATGAGGATGCAGAGGCACTTCTCACGTTTCTCCACTTCCTTGACCAGCTCGCGAATCGAGTCCTTGCGCGTGATGTCCGCCTGCAGGGGAATGATCTGGCCTGGGATGTCCTTGCCATAGAGCTCGACGACCTTGTCAAGTTTCTCGCCGGTGCGGCCGCAGATGTAGACCTTGGCGCCGTTGGTGGCCAAGGCCTGTGTAGCCATGAGACCGATACCGCTGCCGCCCCCAGTGATGAGGGCTACGCGGTCTTTCACCGAAAAGAGGTTTTCGAGTTTGAAGCCCTTGTTGCTGCTGTTGGCTTCGGACATGATGGAGGTTGTTGACAGGTGGTGTTTGATATTGGTCAGTCGATTGATCGCCGTGATGGGCTGGATGTATGGTCTGTGAGTGGCGCTGAGATGACTTGGTTTGATGAGAGGGATGGCTACTCGGAATGGTACACGTGGAGGCATTGAGACGGCAGTGGGTGAAATATCAGGTCAAGGTCACTTTATGATGCTCGCGTTGTCGGCGTACCTGCAGATCGATCATCATTGCGTCAGACACGTTGAGTGAGCGGATACTGCTTCCGTAGCATCGGGGACAAAACAAAGCGGCTTTCCGTTGATTAGCGGTCGTAACGGAACTTCAACATATGTTGAGGGGCCATGTTGTTGTTGTTGTTGAGTGTGATGTCTTGCTGGTGCTTCGGTGATACGTGTACGCCACATCCACGTTTGGGGGTTCAAAACTTCGATTGAAGCAGCTTCCACTGGGTCAACTAGTACCGAGCAGTCCCGAAAAAACAGCTAGACATCATGCATTGAACCAGGGCCTATCAACAGATGCTAAGACCATTTCCAACTGCTGAATAGCTGTGGTACTCATGGGAGACCCCGCTGGGCCGCTGGGTCGCGTCGACGCGCTTCAGTTGGCGAGGCTGTGATTCAGCCTCGCCAACGTCACCTCTTCACTGTGCTCAGGTCCTCTCCGCATTTCCTGCTCCATCCTCACCACGCGAGGAGGCGCTGAACGGCGCTTAGCCGATCCCAAAAGACGCCTTCCTCTCCCGCTCACCATGTCGTCCTCGTGGGACGGCCAGCCGCCGCTTTCCTACCAAACGCCCCCCTTCCCTTCCCTGTACTGGCCGATTCGCGCCAACCCGGGCGAGCCGCAATACCTCTACTTTGCCGGCGACATGTGGCGCTTCACGCTGTACTGGACCCTCATCACCGTCGGAATCTCGCACCTCTTCGCCGCTCTCTGGGCCGTTCTCATGCAGTACGCATCGGCGTTTCAGAAACGACGCTTCCTACGCTCGCCCGCGGCCGCGCGCTTAACACCCAAGAATCGGAAGTTGTTAGGGGAAAACCCAATTGCTGAAACCACTCGGTGGGTATGGCTGGTGCCAGTGTTTTATGTTGTGTTGGGCGGCCTGGAGGCATTGTTGGCGGGCAGTCTGGTGGGGTTGGTGCTAGGAGCTGTCTACAATGCGGGCTACTTCAAGATGAGTACGTGGACGCCACTGTTTTGGGGGATTATCAACCTTTTGGTGCTGGTGCTGGCCAGTTTTAGAGTGCAAGGCGGTCTCTGAGGGTCCACTTGCCGAGTATCAAAAACACTTCCGCCACATTCGGCTGAACCCGAAGCTTTGTCCTGTCTCGAATTGCAACCACCAGACGACCTTCCTCCGCCTGGTGCGGCCACTGTCTAACGAAATCTAAGAAAACGATCTGAAAGGCACGTCATGATCTCTCCAGCAATGGTTCCCCTTTCTCCACATGCATCAGCAGGATTCTCGCCTTTTCCACGACCTTCCTCACGTTCGCGAATCTTATCACAGCATTCAGCGTCACGCCTAACGTCTCATGCAACACCCTTTTGTCCGCCCGTCGCAAGCTCTTAGTGTCTAGTAACAAACCACACTGCCCAACAATGTACTCCAAGGCGCATGTTAGCACTTTCTCCTTTGGGATACCCGTCACCACATCCGGCTCGATCTCCTTCGGCAGCAGTGATAACGCCACATCACACAACAGCTGCTGCGCAGACCACAGCACTGACGACTGTCCAGTGTATCGAGTGGGCAACATCTTGATCGTCCCTTGCATGATGAATGCAATGGCGGCCGCGACCGTTTCTTCCTGAGCATCAGTCGGGTCAAACAGAAGAAAGTACTCACGGTACGCCGCACAGACGTCAGCTGCGCTCCAGCTGCGCTTACGGGCATTCACACCAGTCAGAGGCAGCAACTCGGCGTTTCGCATCGCGATTCCCTGATAGATGGAGTCGGCGATATCTAAAGAACTCGTAGGCAACTTTGCACGAGTGCATGAAAAACCTTTCAAGTCATAGAAGACGCGTTGCATGCTCTGGTCGTGGTCAGATGTCTTTGTTACGCCACCTGTCGTGCCTGAAATTCCACCAATGTGCGCCTTTACCGCGTCCATGTGCATGTTGGCGCGTTTGCCGTTGAACGAGAGCGTTTCCAGCACCCCTGCTATTAGTGGTGCCACTCTGGCGTCCGCTGGGTGTATGTCCGGCAATGTGAGCACGTGTATGGCGCGGTTATAGTGAAGGAGCACAGCCTGAGCTCGGGCTCGCAAAGCACAAGTGTCGGAGCTGCCAACGGGACACTCCAGGAGGGAAATGGCTATGAGAAGGCTGCGTACGGCGGGGAGGACGGAGGCAGCTCGCGGCACGAACGATAGCCAGAACGGCCGTGCGCCAACGAGGCCATGGTTGGCGAGCCAGGGAGCAGCTTTGAGAAGGAAGAACTGGAATGCTTGCTGCTCCGATGGCGAGCCCCACTGCTGCGAGGGGTTCTGATAGAGAGTGGCCGGGCACGATTCAGCATCGAAGCTAACATCCTTGCTTGATAACCGAGGGTTCAAAACGCAAGTCTTTCGGAAAGCATACCAGCACTCGAGGTTCCGGCTACGGCAGCTCTTGCCTAGAGAGACGTCAGTATGCGCCCAGAGCGGGTGGATCGACAGGCAGCGTACAGATGGGTTTTGCTTCATCGCACTTGATGTGTCTCTTCTTGCACGAGGTGCATCCTGACCTGACTTTGGATGAGTAGGCCCGTTTGCGGTTGTGGGGAGTCGACATTGGGTAACATGATAGACTTCTTGGCTTAGGAGCCGCGTATTAGCAGTCATCTAGATGTGTATATATATACCCGATCAGACTGCACTCGCCTGACTAAGCTTGATGATCCCGAGTCCATGTAAAATGACACAAACAAGACGCCACTGAGCACCCGCAGTGCATGCTGATTAACCGAGAAAGGCATGTACAGACGTTGAATCCCTGTCTATCTTAGCCGAAAATCTTCCGGAGACGTCCTCCGATTCGACGTCCTCAACGTCCATCGCTCATAGCTGAACATCATATCTGCCAAAGTACCACCCGAAGGCGCGGTATAGGCTGCGGCCGTAATTTGTGCTATCTTGAGCCAGCCTAAGTAGGCGTTGTGCACGATAATGAAGCACACCCGCTCCCAGCTCCGTCACTCCCAGTCCGAACCATTCTCTTCCGTGGCCATGTTAGGAAAGTGCTTGACAACAGAAGCATGCCGTGGAACTATCACTCTGACCCGACTCGGGGACAAAGCGGCAGAGATACAATTTGAATCCATGTTCAAGCCCGCCCAGCCGCTTCACTCCCCCCCCTTTCACTTCACGCTCAGAGTACTTTTAGTTGCCATTCACGCACAACTTCTTTCCTTTCTCCCTCCCTTCTCAGCACCAGGCACACGCGCACACCAAAACCCAAAAAAGCAAAAGATTAATTCGAAGATAGCAGCACTTGGATTCGAACCAAGGACCTTCATCCTTTCCAATTGATCGCCAGCGAGGGTACCAAGACCCGCAACGAGGACTCCAAGGTGTCGACTCGTGCCCAAATTGTAGGTAGGAGATGTGCTGAACCACTGCACCATGCTGCCCTTTGTGAGAGGGAAGGACCGCTCACAAGATTGTGAGATCTGATGTGAGCGGTGTTTGTTGAAGGGAATTCTGATTTTCTGGTATATGACGGATGGGTACGTTGCCATGGCACATTCACTGCCGCCTGGCTCACCCAGCCTCGTCCTGTCTAGCCACCAGGTGAGAACGCAGCCTGGCTTTGCGGTGGCCTCTGTTCTTTAGAAGGGGGTTGTGTCGTATGATCTACGAGCACTCGTCGAACATACCCATCCATGCATGGAATTGGGCCTTCCTGACTGATACTCCGACGGCGATCTTGGACTTGTTCCGTTTATGCTAGCTACTGGCTACTCAAAGCAGCACAACAGCCGTCCAGCCAGTCCTCGCGCTTTGGACGGCTTCCCAGCCAACAGAGACCATACCCCTCACCAACAGGCCTCCTGACCCATCGAAAGCAAGCGAGTCCAACCCATAGTCCCACTGACAAACCACTACAAACATCGATACAAAACCTCGGCTTTGCTACCATAGCACACACAACCAGACGAAGCTCAAGGCCCACCTGTTCGAAAAGGTCTGCGTTGAAGACACTCTCCTTCCAATAATACCCTCAGACACGAAGCCTCACCAAGCCATATCTACTATGCACGCCAAGTACACACACCCAACAACATTCAGAAAGGCACCAACCAAGCTTGCCTGCTACCTTCGATTCGACAGTCCACGCGAGACAAAAGAAAGGCATTTCAAACTCCTACCATTCTTACCATCTTATCTACGGCAGACAACCCTACACCACACCACACCACAGACAGTAAACCCCTTACCGGCATTCCAGTCGGTTCGTTCTTCATCAAATCCTTTCCCTTAAGCAGCGAGTCAGCCAGTCAACCAGCCCCTAATTCACTCCCTTCAATTATCCCCCTCGATATATACCCCAGTCGGGCAACCATTGGTCTGTCTGTGCGTGCAGTGGTCGTTGAGTCCCTGATCGTGCTTTTAAGCCATTGATTGTTGTTCGGGGACCGAATAAACCTGCGTAGGCATTGCGGGAACGGCCACTACAACGAACAACAGCGAGACAATAACGACAACACACATTACTTGTAGGGTCAAGCAAATCGGAGCGGAGACAAAGTCCAAAAGAGTCATGCAACGCACGTCAACGCTCGTTGCGACACCATCTCTCTCTCTCTCTCTCTCTCTCTCTCTCTCTCTCATAAAAAGGGAAATAAAAAAAGTACAACCGATTGTTGCATCACTTTCTAGCAGTATTGGACCCATCCATCCTACGTGCGATGTGCGTCAACATTGTAAACAAGGAAAACACGACTGATGATAGTCTAGTCTGAGACAGAAGCCAGAGTTCCGCGCCTTTCGCACAGACTCTGTTCTCGAAAACACAACAAAGTATCGCAACAACGAACAAATACCCTGTTCGATGGCCCATGAAGCCAGAACAGAACGCCATCCACCATCCGTATGCTTGAGTCATGAAATATCAACATGAACGTTAGGTCGTTCAGTTCACCTCATGATTCGTTCCCGTGCCATGCATGCATTAATCAATCCTCACGCGCGAACAGAAATTCACCCCACCACCAACAACGCAGAGCCGACCCAACCGACGTCCACAAGCCAATACCGTAAAAAGAGCGCGCAACTGTGAGGCCTCTTCCTGCTCACATGAGCATGCTCCGTGCTTTGCGTCGCCTCTCTTCGCTGCTCATTCCCAAGCCAAACCTAGACTTGACTGGAGAGTTGGCCTGACTGCGGGCACCGCTGTTCGAGCTGGGCTGATAGCTCTCGGTCCGCATGTGGCCAGTGCTCTGGCGAGCATTGATGACTGGTCTCTTGGCTGGAGAAGGGATGCCACTAGCCATGGGCGCTGTCTGTTGTCGTACGGGGCTCGTGGGACGTTGAGAAGCCGTATTTGGGCCCATTGGCGGCGGCAGCTGCTGTTGCTGCTGTTGTGAATTTTGGTGTTGTTGCTGCTGGGCGCTGCTTTTCCGTGCAGGGACTTCGCCTCGCCGACCAGCATCGGTCTGCCGGCGCATTGTGGTCTTCTCACGCTTGAACACCATGTCAGTCCAAAGTTTGCCTTCCTTGCTGTTAGAGGTGGCAATGCCCTTGCCGACGACTTGCGACAGAGCTCGCATCCATTCGTCCTTCGCTTCGGTTGAGTCGGCATAAAAGTCGATAACCTCTGCGTTAGCAAAGCGGATACGGAAACCCTCTTCGACAAACATGTAGCCCTCTTCTTCTTCGGCAAACCCACTACGTCTGCGACCACCTCCCTTGGCTGAAGTCTCTTTCTGGGTGAGTGCGCTCTTGTCATCAATCAGCTTAGCGGCTTTGGCCAGGTTAATAGTGGCACGGGGTTGGCGTGTGGCCTCGTGGTATGCGGTAAGCTTGGTTCCCTGGAGCTTGAAGAATCGGCGTCGCCAGTACTAGAGGACATCAGCAAAACTTTTGGACGAATGTAGAAGCGACTTACGGGGCAATCTCCACCTTGCTGACTTAGGTGACCTTCAAAGTCTTTGATGTCGGCTTGCTGTTGCATGCGTTCCTCAGCTTCACGAAGGGCCCGAACTGCACCATTCATGCTCTTAGGCATGTCTTCGTCCTTAGCACCCTTTGGTTTGGGCACATAGAGAAGCAGAAGCTCAAGCTTGCCAATTTCGTAGGGTGGGCGACGTTGAAGTTGAGTTGCGCCTCGCTTGCTGCGGTGACTACCCACGCTGACCTGTTCCATAGCCCATTCGTTGAAGCAAGTGATGTCGACAGAGTACGGGCGACCATATGCTTGCTTCTCATGCTCGGCTAAGTTAATGTATGCGCGAGCAAATGAGCCGTCCTTGGCAACGAGTCCCTGGACCATTTCGTAGAAAGATGGTGGGGTGACCGGACGTGTGCGGGTGGGCTGAGGAGCTTCCTTCTCCTTCTTCTTGGGTGAACCAAAGAGTCTACCAAAGGCTCCAGACTTTTTAGGAGAAGTAGGCGGCTTGCTCGGGGACTGAGGCCGCTGGATCTTGGGTTCTTCAAGCTTCATCTGCAGAGTGAGCTGGAACTCAAGGTCATTGAGCACCACGAGCTCAAACTCCTGGCCAATGGGGGCATCGCGAGCGAGATCAAGCCAAGCAGTCGTCACGCAGTGGAGGCCGTTGTCAAGGGTCAGCGCGAAAGACGTGCGCTCATCTTTTACAAAATTAGTCGTAAACGCCTCGTGGATCAGGGTATGCTTACGCTGAGGAAATGGCAGCTGTAGATCCTTCACGCCAATGACCTTGACGAAAAGGCGGCCCCGCTCAGCTCCATCTTCGAAGTCTTCAGCTTCCTCCTCCGCCAGGTCATCCTCAGTCACGGAGCCCAAGCCATCAACGTTGCTGGGCTGACCAGGAAGAGGAGGAGCAGGGCCCTCCGCCTTTTTCTTGCCAGAAACGGCGTCCCCACCGACACGAATGCTCTTGCGGCGGGATCTTCCATTCCATGGCTCGGCAGTCCAGGTCGGCTGGCTTGTCTTTCGGCGAGAATCTACGACCTCATTGGGCTCCGCGCTTGGCCGATCGACAGTAGCACCAGTTGTTCGATCCTCCTCCCCGGAAATTCGCTCAGTAGCAACAACTACCTTGGTATTTTGACGCATCAAGTAGCCGCGCTGTTTCAGGTCCTTGTTAGCAAACGGTTCATTATAGGTGCGGGCACCGCGGGGACGGGGAAGAAAGGGCACGTTCATCATGTATGAGTCCTTCGTGTCAGGAAGCTCGACAGAGGGGAAGCGTCCGTTGAATGGGTAATAGAGGTGTTGGAGAGAGCGTTCAAACTCTACCTTTTGGGCCTCGACCACACGATCGAATTCTTTCTCCAGCCCCCAGGAAAGGCCTTCTTCACTCTGATCTTTGGGAATCTCAAGTTGGACCAGACTGCTTACACGAGCGCTCTTAGAGCCCGGGGCTGCCTCCGGGGCATCTTCAATGGGATTGCTTGGCTCTTCGGCAGCCTGCTGTACAGTGGCTGGTTCAGGGCTAGCGCTCGGTGATTCCTTGGGAGGCGGCGGAAGCTCTTTCTCCAGCGTGCTAAGGGCAGGACCTTGACTTGCGGGCGAGAGAGGCTCGTCGACTGGCACGCTCTCGAGATCGCCCTCCAGAGGAGAGATTGAGTCGCGTGAATCGTTCGTTGTATGGCGAATTACGGAGCTGGGTGTTCCAGGCTCATCACTATCCCAGGATAGCTGGGGTGCTTTCAGTTCCTCTTGAGGAGTATATGGCCGCTGAATAGAGTCCCGCAGCGCAGCCAAGTCTGGCAGTCCACGAGCACTCTGCTGCGAGGTGGTCGATGTATCGAAGCTACTGCCGTTCTCCTGCGGTGGAGTCATATATGATTCGAGACCATAGTCGAAACCCTTGTCTTGGCCAAAGTCTGACATGAAATCGGGAAGTGATAGCCCTTGTTTCGAAGATTGGTTGTTCGGAGCCTCACGAGCCGGACTCTGAGCTCTAGGTGTGTCTTGACCGTCATCTGCGGTCACAGGCAGAGAAGCCATGGATGGCTGGGAGTACTGGCTTGGTAGATCATCATCTGAGGCTTGCGACTCTAGATCTGCGTCCCGGACGTACATCTCTTGAATATCGTACAAGTCGGTATCGCTCTCATCCTCTTCTTGCTTGATCACGACTGAATCGTCTTGGCGCATTTGCGTAGGATCTTCCATTGACGGAATTGGGATATCTGGATCATACATCGACGTTTGCGAAGGAGTACGAGAGTCGTTCCCTGCGCCACGATCGTGCAAGTCTTGCTCACTGCACATATGGCGGAGAATAGACTCCCGCGAGATATGTGTGGGAGCACTGCTGCTAGCTGCTTCTTCAGGGATGGGCTCTCCTCCATTCACTTCAGGTTCTGGCTCTCGACTTTCACTTCTAGCAGGGCTGGACTCTTTCGAGTCAGCGCGCCGCATGCGTCGCTCACGCTGTGCATCTTGGTCTTTCTCGCTCATCATGAGACGAAGACGGTCATTGAGGGAGAGTCCACCACCACTCATGTGTCGGATGTCTGATTTAGATACTGTGGCAGCACCTGGAGGAGATGGCAGGTTGCGATGGGGGTTGCTCATGCGCTCAAGGGTTCCGGACAAGCTGTCGCGCCCGGGGCTTTTTGGAGGAGACGAAGCGCCAGGCGGCAGAGGGGGAAGTGGTCGACGGTCGCCATTGGAGTCGACAGAGTTGACACTCGTCTGATGAGGTCGGTAAGCAAGGGCCCCTGGGTCGGCAGAAGGACCCGGGCTGCCGTAATCATCGTCGAAGACGTCCTCCTCGCCCTTTGATAGCGCGGTATTGACTTGATCTGGACTCATGAATCGCCAATCTTCAGGAAGCACGACCGGAGTCTTCTCAGTATCCTCAAGCGAAGCGTCGAAGCTGTCCTCGTGATCCATGGAAGAGCCACGCTCGAAACTCAGCTCCTCATCTTCCTGATCGGACTCGTAGCTGCCCTCTCGCGATCCTGATGCAATTGACGACGGGTCTGGGGTAGTCATTTCGTATTCATTGATCTGTGGGGGCGCCTGGTCGAAGGTGACGCTCTTCGCATGACGGTGTAGATAGCGGCCCTCCGGCAGCTTCTTCTCGGTACCGTCATCATCCTCCCAGATGCCTGTTTCAGGATCAAACGCGCTCTGCTTGAATGCCTGACCAGATCTTTTTGATAGCGAAGACTTTGTGGGAGAAGTATGGCTCTTACTTGGCGACAGAGGCGCAATGCCGTTGGGGAAGCATACCTCGTCAAGGGGCTTAGTCGTCGGCGACTGGACTGGACCTGGCGAAGCCATAGGCGACTTCTGAGGAGATACGTTCTCCTGTCGCTGCATGTCAGAGTCCTGCATGAGGGATGAGCGACTGGAGCCCAGCGGCGCACCATCCAAGATGGTTGGACGAGATGGATCGTAGTAATTGTTCTGCTCGCGTGCAAACATGCTGCTGTTCTTAACACGAGAAGCTTTCTTCAAGTTCTCGATCGAAGATCGCTTCGCAGGGGGTGGTGAAGGTAGGACTTCGAGGGGGTTATGATTCTCGAGCGCTGGAGAGTTGACGTCGCGGCCTTGCCAGAAAGCGCGTGGGGAGTTGCCGAAGGGAGACGAATTACCGGGCGACGAAGGACTCTTGATGAGAGAAGTCTGCAAGTCATAAGTTTTGTTCCGAGTGTTGAGCGAGTATTGCAGTACCTTGCCTTGTGGAAAGCTGGGAGAATTTCTCCGAATCGCCATAGGACTCAGCTCTGAGAGGGGGCGGGAGTTGGCCATGGGCAGCTTGTTGGGCGACCCATTGCCACCTTTCTGAATGCGCAGTGGTTGAACCTATGGTCGGGTCATCAGCATGGGAGGGTAACGGAGACAGTGGAGCGCCTTGGTGTTGCTAAAGCGCCGGTTGACGAAGCAAAACAAGCACAAACACTTACAGACTGCGAAGCCATGGCGATGTCGGAACAATGACAAAGTCTTCGCTCAAGATGTCAGGTATGGGCTCAGATCATTCCACAAGTGAGGGTCGGCTTGGTGTGGAATGCGAGTTGGCAGAGCAGCACAGCTGTTGCAGGTTCGCGGTGTGTTATTAGAGGTGAAGCCGATGGCAGGTTATGAATGAATGTGCAGAAGCCTTCAACAGGGAAGCTGTCGCTGGAGTGCATATAGCGGTCGCAAGACGGCCCTTGATGTTGATGAAGGTGCGGACTCGAGAAGAAGAGCACAGCGGGATGAGGTCGCAAGACAGGGCGTGTTAAGAGAAGCGCTTCCAATCACCTACACCCCCGCAAAAATAACATGCGTTGCCTAGCAACAGCGCCCAAATCAAGGCAAGAGCGACCCGCTGCCGCCACTAGCCAACTTCGATGGCCGCCAAGCGAAGGTAGTTGACGATCCTTGTTACTCAGCCTTGTGCCTGTTCCGCAGCCTTGCCAGCCGGATCGAAAAAAGTTCGGGCATGGTCATCCACGACCTATCAATCCCATTGACTAGACTGGCTAATGTCTCTCTCGGCCGTGGTCTGTCCGCAGTGTCAGCTCAGAGCGCTACTGTCTCCGTTGAGACCCCAGTTGAAACCATGGCAGCAACGACGAACAGTCGTCTCAGCCATGAGGCGACGAAAGCCAGCCTCACGCATGACCCTCTCCGAAGACGTTGGTCGGACGGACAAAAGAAAAGCGAGAGACCGAGATAGGCCAGGGCCTTTCGCAGGAATGAATATGCGACAAGTTCCACGATCATTACAAGCAGCAACAGAGGCAGTTCAGTCTTCGACGAGACCCGCATCCAGACCAAAGAAGGACAAGGATGACCGCCCCTTATTTCACGCGCTCAAGATGCAGCAAGCACTGACACCTGTGTCTTATGTGCAAAGGGATAAAATCAAAGCTAGACTGGAGACCATCACAACGTTCGAAGAATTGGGGTTGATGCCTATCGTGTCCGATGCCGTCTATACTCAAGCCTTGCCAGGCCTTACAGAATACACGCCAACCCCTGCGCAAAAGGTCGCTATACCAGCCCTACTGAGCAAGAAAGGTGCTTTTGAGAAGGAGCAGAAGAAACAAGCCGATGGGTCAAATCGCTTTGATACATTCCTGCTAGCTGCCGAGACTGGATCCGGGAAGACGTTGGCGTATCTACTCCCGGTCATCGACCATGTCAAGCGGCAAGACGAGCTGGATAAGTCGTCGACAGCGTTGAAGGAGACACAAGATGCCGCGGCTCTGAAAAAGAGGTTGGCAGAGAATGTCTTCGATGCCGACCCTGCTGAGACCGAGGAAAAGGTCAATCCCAGCCTCGGCAGACCGAGAGCCCTCATACTTCTCCCCTCATCCGAACTGGTCGCACAGATTGGGAAAGTGGCAAAGATCATGTCACACACCGTCAAATTCCGCGCCGAGCACATATCGGCCTCCAACAGTCCAACCGTGATCCGAAATCGACTCTTCCGACCAAGTGGCATTGACATTGTTGTGTCCACACCTCATCTGATTTCCAGCATCGCCGAGAAGGAGCCAAACATTCTGAGCCGTGTCCAGTACGTGGTTGTGGATGAAGCCGATTCCCTCTTCGATCGCTCATTCCAGGAGACAACGCGTGGCATTATCGACCGAGCGGCGCCATCCCTAAAACAACTCATCCTCTGTTCTGCCACGATTCCACGAAGCCTAGATAAGTTTGTGGATCGTACGTATCCAAATACCACCCGCCTGGTAACGCCGAAACTACACAGCATTGCCCGACGAGTGCAGCTTGGCGTAGTAGACATAGACAAAGACCTGTACCGAGGAAACCGAAATCTCGCATGTGCTGACGCCATCTGGCAAATTGGCAAGTCCAAACATGATGATACGTCCAAGTATCACACGGTCAAATGCATGATGGTATTTGTCAACGAGCGGGACCAAGCTGAGGAGGTGGCCAAGTTCCTGGCCAGCAAGGGCATCGATGCTGTACCATTCACCAGAGACCACTCCGAGCAACGACAAAGCGAAATTCTAGATGCCTTCACTTCGAGCAGCCGCGTCGAAGGCGCTGAGAAGTCATCCGCCGAGAAGACGCGGTTCAACTTCCGCGACTTTGTGCCCTTTGAAGGAGCGCGCCCCGATGCCGACCCTATCAAGCCGTCGAGACATCTGGCCGACACAAAAGTTCTTGTAACAACAGACTTAGGATCACGAGGTATCGACACCCTAGCGGTGCGTCATGTGATTCTCTACGATGTACCCCATACGACTATAGACTTCATCCATCGCCTTGGCAGAGTGGGAAGGATGGGCAGGCGTGGTCGAGGCATTGTTTTGGTCTCGAAGCATGACAGGAGGGATATTGTGCGCGAAGTACAAGACGCCATGTTTAAAGGCCAGGCTTTGATATAATATCTCTGTGGCCTCTATTCGTTGCGAAAAGGACTGAAATGTAGCAATGCGGTCTTTGTCACACTATGTCCAATGTACAATATATCTAGCCATCAGTCATCTCATCAGCGACCGCTTTAGTTCCATTCTCATTGACAAGTTGCAGTCCGTCTAAATCTTGCATAATAGATCCACGTCGGCTTTAACTATCCGGGAGACCCGCAGCTGCACGATGACGCCCGCTCGCCATTGCGGAGAAATTAACATGGGCCATCGAGAATGGATCTACAAAGTACCACCCTGCGAGTCTCACCTCCCGCACGGGCTTGGATCCTTTGTCGTTGCGATGCAGCAGGCACGCTGCAGCTTCTACAGTCCCATGAGCTTTATCTGAACACCAGCAGCACCGTCACGGCATGGGTATGCTGGCTCCCGCGACGAGCGAACAACAGTGATAACAATGACTTTGACGACCTTCTCGGTTGGGGCAGCCGTTACCCCGACGGTTGTCAAGACCTGTGTCGCACATGTATGTTGGGCCCCAGTACAGCTCGCTATCAACTGATTCGGAACAGTACGCAAATCGCAAGCCGCGACATAAGAAGCCCACGGCTCACATATCATACGATGAGGGCCTCCACCTCATCCGATGCTTCCTCCAGTACGCCTCCCACAAAACAGTTGACGAGCTGCAAGCATTCACTGCTCAATGGGTACCAAACCCCACATGGGTCAAAACAGAAGATGTTACTATCGCTCCTGAACATGTCTCCAAAGCCGCTGAAACACTCATTCGCCAGCTTGGGCCAGAGGGCATTCAAGCTGTGGGTGGCCGCGAGTGGTGGCAGTGGCGGAGGAACGGGAGTGATCTACGCGCCGAGTGGATCGAGATGAGCGCTCATTACAATGAGAGAAAACGCGACAACAAGAAGTGTAGGCGTGTCATGCTATACGCTCATGGTGGTGGCTACTTTTTCGGATCGGTCGACGAGCATCGCTACCAACTCCAGCGCCACGCGCGTAAACTCAAAGCTCGCGTGATTGCTCCCAGATACCGTCTAGCACCTCAGTTTCCTTTTCCTTGTGGCTTGCAGGACTGCTTGGCTGTCTATCTATACACCTTGACCCTACACGAACCGAATGAGATCATTCTGGCGGGTGACTCGGCTGGTGGCGGCATGGTCATGTCCATGCTGTGCATACTCCGCGATCAAGGTCTACCGCTACCAGCCGGTGCAGTACTGATATCACCCTGGGTCGATCTGACCCATTCGTTCCCAAGCGTTTCGGAAACCAATCCACTCGACTACATCCCTCCCCATGGATTTCACCATCGTCCATCTGTGGCATGGCCTCCACCAACTGATGATGAGATGGAATTTATGCGGAAGAACGACGAAGGCCAGACTCGAGAAGAGGCATTCACCGCCAAAGCTACGGAGCTCGCCGAAGACTTGGGCATGGATACAGCGGATAGTAACGACCCAACATCGAAAGTGGCCAATAGAGTTCCGGCTCCCAATCACTTCCTATCTATCGAGCTAGACAACAAGCTTGTGGTCGTGAAGGAACAAATTCAGATGTATACGACCAACCAGCTACTGTCCCATCCGCTTGTGTCCCCAGTGCTTCAGCCATCGCTAGGGGGTCTGCCACCACTTCTCATTCTCGTTGGTGGCGGTGAGATGCTTCGAGATGAGCAAATCTACCTTGGACACAAAGCCGCGAACCCTGGGAAGTACCCTCTGTCCGACATATATAAGACCAAATACGACCCAGACAATGCCATTTTGAACAGATATAAGCCCACTCATGTCCAGCTACAAGTATGGGAAGATCTATGTCACGTTGCGCCGACACTTTCTTTCACACGCCCAGCGAAATTCATGTATAGATCCATTGCCCAGTTTGGGGCATGGGCTCTGGCTCGCGCTCAAGATAGGCCCATTGAGATCGTGGACGACGATGAGATTTCCATAATTTCATCCGATTCGGACGACGAAACACCTTCCGATTCAACAGATAGCATTGCCAGAATGAAAAACAAAGGCAAACAGCACAAATACGTGGGGCGAGCGGGCGACCCCTTGCCGATATTCCGCAACCACATGATCCGCCAGCAAGTTGATAGGTATGGTAATATTGCGGAGCTGCCTCCGCCAGAAGAACTTCCTGCGACATCAATGGACCGAGACGAAGTTGGCCTGATCAAGTCCGGCCCGGTGAAGAAATGGATGCAAGCAAAAGACCACTGGGCATCAAAGTACGCCAGCACGAAACGGAAACTGCAGAAGCAGCGCATCGCCGCAATCCGATCCAACAATCATGTCCCCTTTGGGCCTGGAGAAAGGCCTCCCCCGAGTGCGCTGGCGGCAAGGCGAACAGCAAGGGAGGTCGAGAAGCAGCAGCGCAAATCGTACGGTCTGTTCATGTGGTCTATGTGGGGAAGCAAGCACGACGAGGCCACGATCAGACGAGAAGATGAGTTTGTGCGACGAGAGACCGAAGCCCAAATACCGGCACCAGACCAGCCTGCGACGACGAACCCAGCAATCCCTCCTGCATCAACCGACGTCACCTCACCTACGATCCAGGAACCTTTTCCTCCAGTTTCCCCCTCAACCAGACCTCGACGTTCCTCGCGTCGCTCCTTGTCCCGTGGCAGCAAACAACGCCGGCGCACCTCCGACCACGGTACCACCGACCGCAGCCGCTCCCGCCGCCGCACCGTCTCTGTTACCGACCGCGGTCAAGCCGGTGCACTTATGGAGGAGCTCATGCCTCCCGCACTTCCAACGGTACACTCCAGCAACCACCAGAACAACGACCTTGAAACCACCGCTGCAAACGACAACGACAACATCCTCATCACGCCACCGCAGACCGCAAACCCCGACGCTAGCAACCCTCACCCTAGCTCCCCATCCAGCAATTACCTATCCCCGCAATCCGCCACCAACGCGCCTCCCTTCCTCCCGAAATACAGAACCGCCAGCCACCTCTACTCCGACCCGCAGTCCCGCGACGTAGACAGCATGTCCACACGCACGGGCTTCTCGGGCATCTCAACCTCCAACGCCTCCACGCGCGCCGTCTTCTCCGCTCCCGGCGTGAGCAAAGTAGCAACGAGCGACAACAACAACACCGCCTCCAGACCCAGCAATGACGACGACAGCCTGACAGCCAGCACAGCGCAAGACAACGATCCGAGGCCCAGCGCCACGGCGAGGATGAGCAATGATGGCGGCAGCATCACCGGCGGCAGCGGCGGCGGGTCAGCGACGCCCACGGCCCCGATGTTCGAGGCGCACAAATCTGGCCCCGTCACGCGTGGGATGTCCCGCGACGGTCATGTTGAAGACCAAATCCAGAGCGAAGACAGAGCCGGAGTCGCAGACGGAGCAGGAGCAGAATCGCCCGTATCGCGCCGCAGCATCGAACGCCTGCGCAGCACGGACCGCGAGCCGGGCGACATGACGCCGCTGCGCAGGTCCAGCACCGATGCGGTCATGCGCGTTGAGGGCGTCGTGGGCGTCGTTGACGACGTCGGCGGGGAGTCGGCGTCGGAGTCGGAGTCGGAGGAGGCGCGCTCGGGGGTGGACGCGGATGGGGGAGTAGGAGCGGGAAAGGGAAAGGGAAAGGGAAAGGGCACAGGAGAGAACCTGCAGGTGTAGGCGCAGAATTGTTGAGGCGTGGAAGTAGATGGCATGAATGATTGAGGACTGACTGACTGACTGACTGACTGACTCTCATGGAAGCGAAGGGAGGCGATATGGGTGGAAGGGTGGGGGAGTGTCTGCTAGGGTCGTCGTGTGGCGTGGCAAGGCAAGGCAAGGCAATGTAATGTCGTGAGACGCTAGATCTGATCTCGGCCGCGGTGCCATCTTAGTGTACTTTTGCCGTGTATATACCTGTGATAAAAGGAGATTCTCGATCAAAGTCGCAGACAAAAGGTCCTTCCTAGCCAGGGTTAGCAGACAGAGAGATCTATTGGGGGTGGGGGTCTCCCATTCGGCCAGGCGAAGAGTATAATAATATGCAGACGAGGGATGGGCACTGTGCACTGTCGTTGCTACCACTACGCTACACAGCAATTTCAGACCTGCATACTGAAAAGCGTAGAAGAATAGAAGGATTCATAGTCACGGCCTGCTCATCGGCTGAGTGGTGTAGAAGTATTGTTCATTCTTCAAGCCGGTCTGGTCTGATCTGTCTGCCTTGGAAATACTCGTTCCTCGATATCGGGTCGAGTCAGCTCCATGACGTTTGGAGTTACTCGCCGCTGCCTCGACCATTGTGGTGAGGCGAAGCTAAGATATGCTATGCTATGATACAATATGCACGATACGCGGTGTCTTACCCGTATCCTGTCTGTGGCCGTTTGCTTTTCAGCCATGAGAAGCACAGCGACTGCCGTCTGTGCGACGCTGTTACCCTATCTGCCGTCTTTCCTTCTTGAGCTTCGGGGCGCCCGATCATGGCGGTCTGCACATCGCCACCGACTAAGCCGCGGGTGCGACCTCACCCTCCATCTCCGCTCTCGCCACGATGGTGGAGTAGAAGCCCAGCACAGTGAGATAGCCGTAGTCGAGAAGCTGACCAAAGTTACCGGTCACATCCTGGAGTCGCTCGCCATACTTCGCGGTGTTCTCATTGACAAAGCTACGCGCCTCGCAAATGTCAATGTGAGTTAGGAGCGCCTCCATCCAGCTCTTCTTGACAACCTCCTTGCCATCAATGGTGCCCCAGAAGACCTTGTCGGCCGGAGAGCGCGAAGCAGCTGCAGCCGCAGCCCTCTGCTGTAGCAATGGGCGGATAGAGTTGAGACCAGATTGCGCAACAGGAGCTGCGAAGTCGTTTCTTGGGCCGGCAGGCAGTGCGAGGCACTCGAGGAAGGTGAAGACGCAGATGCTGAAGAGGTGGATGTCGAGAGGGCTGTAGGTCTGAGGGGTGTTGCCCAGCTTCTCGGCGAGTTTGGCAGCGGGGAACAGGCAAGCAAGGGTATTAGGCTGTTCTGTAGTGCGCGCGGTGTAGGTCTTGAGGTACTCTTCGACCTGTTGGAACAGAGGGCTTGTAACGTCGGTATGAGTGCGAAGAGCGGTATGTTCAAGCTGCTCACTCATGGCATCCTTGAGATCCAATCCCACTGGATGATCCCACACGCGGTTGTGTTGAAGATTGATGGCCCATGCCAGGGACTTGGTGATGTAGGCCATGAACTTGGCAGACTCGGAGAGGGAAGCGGCTGCACCAATGTCCTCGTTGGTAACCCAGACGTACTTATCGAGAGGATTGGTACGACCCGACGCCATGAGTGTGAGTTTGTTCTGCAGCAGAGCCATGCAGCGGGTACGCGCGGCCATCTCTTGCAGCATGTCAGTGTCGAGACCTTGCATCTTGTCTTCAGTAATCAATGAGCCAACCTGCTTGGGATCTCTCAACCGCTCGAGAACGGTCTCATACTTGCGGACAAGCGCGTGGCTCGCAAGCGGGCCAGCGTTGTAGAACATGTCGACGGCGTACTCGTTGTGGATGACGAGGAGAGATGTGACCCAGACATAGACAAGAGCGTTGGGAGTTGAGACGAGCTGATCTTCGAAGATGTCGCCCAAACGCTCCATCATCTCTTTCATATCTGGGATAGCGGACTGCAGTGCTTGAGTCGTGGTAGGGCCGTTCTCTTGCGATGGTGCAGCAGTAGGCAAAACGTTGATGGCGGCGATGATAGCGTGCTGCAGGTCAATACTAGCGTTCATGACCACCAGGAGAGTAGTCTCACTAGCATCGGGAAGGATAGGGAACTGAGGGTGGATCGTCTCGTAGTACTTAGAGAAATCGGAAGACTGAACTGAAAGAGGTGGAAGATAAGGAAGCTTCTCGGATTCCATCTTCAAACGCTTCGCCGGACGGGGATCCATCTCGTCGTAGTAGTTGGTGGTGTCGACTGTGACGGTTTGATCTGGTGGAACGGCGATGCTGAAGCGATCTCGTGCACGAGGTGTCGAGGTTGCCATGGGATTGTTGAAGGCGCCAAGACTTTCGAGTCGCTCTCGACCAAAGTCAGGGCCGGAGAAAGAAGCGCGTCCACCGGGGAGGGAATAGTTTCGCCGGCCGGACATAGGCTCGTCGCCGCTACCACCAAACATATCACCGTCGAACGATTGACGATAGACAGGCAACAAGCTCTCAACTTGCTGAACACGGTCTGCAAGGTCCTTGATGTATCTGCATCGTGGTCAGTACGCAGGGCAACTCTTCAACGGCGTCGGCACATACCCCTTGTTTGGTCCTCTCTTCAGTGGCTGACGGCTGTACTGACAGTCGAGATTGGCCTTAGCGCAGCTAGTGCAGGTTGTCGGCACGCCATGCTCATCAATCGTGGTGATGCACTTGGTCTAGCCTGCTATCAGCAATGCGCTCAGTGGAGTGATTTCCCTGCTTACCTTTTTGCGCCGGCACTCGTCGCAAGCCTGTGAAGCCTTCCCTCTCTTACTCTTGGGATCGCCGGGAGTACCGCTGTCGGGAGTCTCGTCTACGCTAGAGCGTGGTCCGCCAGGCGAGAAGGCTGGCGCGCCTTGGGGTTGCGGAGGAGCCATGCCCGCGAGACCAGTGCCATTGGTGTTCACGCGCATACCTTCGCCATTTCTGGCCGACGCACTCTGAGCGGCATCTTGCAGTTGCGCAGCGAGGTTGTGCTGCAGCGGCTGAGAGTAGCCCTGACCAGAGAGACCCAGGTCATGATCGGGTAGAGGAGGATAGTCGTTGTTGGGAGGGTAAGCGTACGAGGTCTGAGGGTGAGGGTACTGCGCCGACGCGCCAGGGGGATACGGAGTGTTGGGACCAAGGTCAGACTGCTCGCCACGGTCGTCGTTGCCCGACATGGTTCGTAATGTCTGTAAGCAACCGAAGTGGAGGATGGAGAGGGAATAACTTGTGTCCGAAGAAGTTGTGCCTGGAGCTGCAAGATGATGATGGCGCTAACAAGGCTGAAGTGGATACTTCACACGGCGCTAAGGCTGACAAGTTTATAATGATCACGTGATATTGCCATATTCTCGGTGGTGACCACTCCATCTCTGTTAATCCTGAAAGAGAGAAGAAGAAACCCTTGGGTGCTTGGATACTGTTATATACCCTCCCAAAGCCGAACAGGTATAGTAGCCAGCATGAGCAGGTTACCTACTTGGGTTGCTACGCATCGTCATCTGGTCATCTCTTCATCATCACTCATTTCTTCATATCTATCTATGCCAACAAAAAGAAACACTGTGATGCTTGAGCAGTGCTGCCTTGTCGTCAACCATTCACAACCACACCACCATTGGGATGCAATGATTGTCCGGTGATCAGACTGCTATCCTGGCTGGCCAGGAAAACGAAGCAGGTTGCGATCTCGCTGGGTTGGCCAGGTCGTCCCATCGGAGAGGTGAAGCCGTCCTGTGCTTCTTTCGTCATAGTCGCAGGAACAAGGGGTGTCCAGACTGGTCCGGGGCAGACCTGGTTGACGCGGATGCCCTTATCGACGAATTGATTTGCCAGGCCACGGGTAAAGGATGTAATGGCGCCCTTGGTGGTAGTGTAGTCGAGGAGATCAGGGCGGCCGATATAAGCGTTGATGGAGCCATTGTTGACAATAGTGTCTCCGGCCTCCATCTGCGGAAGCAGCATCTTGGCGAGATAGAAGTACGGGTGGATGTTGGTATCGAAAGTTTTGTGCCACTGATCGTAGGACAGCTTGTCGATGCCGTAGATAACCTGTTGGAATGCAGCATTGTTGATCAGAATGTTGACGCGCTTCATCTTCTCGAGCGTGAAATCAACAAGCTTCTGGCAATTTTCTTGGGACCTGAGGTCGGTGGCGAAGAGGTAGCACTGAGCACCGGTCTGCTCGACTCGTTGCTTGGTCTCCTGGGCGTCGTCTTCTTCATCGGGCAGGTAACCGATAGTGACATTGGCGCCCTCCATGCCGAAGAGGATTGCGACCGCACGGCCAATGCCCGAATCGCCGCCAGTGATGAGAGCATTCTTCCCCTTCAGCTTCCCCGCGGCCCTATAGGTCTGGTACCCACCATCCTCTCGGGGCAGCTGAGTAGAAGCAGGCTTTACGGGCAGGTTTTGCTGCAGGCCCGGCTTGTCCTGATGAGTAATAGGCACTTTATGGCCTGATATCATCAGTCCAGCACTCCATGTTGACTGGGCTACTTACCACTCTCGAATTGGGATTCGCTGCTCGTTGCGGCCTTGGCAACGTTCTTTGCTGCTTCCATGACGAGATTCGATGCGATTGAGTGGTCAGTAGATACAATATCGAAGCGACAACGACTATGGTATAGATGAGCCAAGGCAGTATGTTTAATAGATGGAAATGTATTGGGATATGGGGACACAATTTTTTGCGGCTCAACGTCATGAAATCCGTGATATCAACTGATGTCACAACTGGTGGAAGCAAGTCATCCACGTGGTTGGCAGCGGCTTTGTCACCCGGACTCCACTCACTGATATATTATACCGACCTGCTTGTCAAGCGTGAGTCAAGTCGTAAGAGGCACGACATCTCTTCATGCCGTCAACGAGCGGACACGATGTTCCAAGCTGGGCCTCTCAGGAGGAGGCAACCCCATGCAAATATCGGCCAATCGGAAACCTTCTCCGTGAGCTTTCCATGCAGCTCGAGAAGGGAACCTACGGTGCAGCTGTCCAGATCTGAACATGCAGGGCTAGCTCCATGACGCTGCTAAAGATCTGAATAGCAGAAATCAGGAGACTTTGCCGCGATGCACGGTTGCCACATTCGTCGACGACCACCAGTACTACTCGTACTGCAACCCGGGCACCTTTGCGGCCATTGGTGGCCCCGGGCTCGGCCGTCGGGACGGGGTCCACTTTGCTCGCCTCGGCGCCGATGAGGCTAGTTCTCTCGCAGCCATCAAGCTCTTCGGCCGCTCTCCTTGCACCTTGCCAGCCCTGGCACCCGCTAGCCATAGTCCGCACGGCCGCGACGAGGCTATGAAATGGGCAGTCGCAGGTAAGTCACAGCAGATGACTCGAAAATGAAAGGGGACGGTTTCCGAGTGCAATGCTCTTCGCTTCGCGTTCTGTGAGTAATAAAGGCCTTGCAAGCCCCTTCCAAATGGTACCTCCTCTCAACACTGATTACATCGCTCTTCATATTGCACTGTCATCATCCTCTTGCGACTGCTTCCCACCCTGGCGAGCCACGTCTCTCTACACCACCCCCAACCTCTCCATTCAGTCAGCCCTCGGGTGAGATAGTCAACATGAGTCGTGCAACAAGCAAAGAAGACGTTGTTCGCGGGGAAGCAGTCAAAGAGCAAGTTACCTCCAACTCCGAGTACCCTTCCCAACGAAATGTCATTATGGTAATGGCTTGCGTCTTCATGGCCGCCTTCCTCGTGGCCCTCGACAGACTCATCATCGCTACCGCTATTCCGGCCATAACAGATCGTTTCAACTCCCTCGACGACATCGGCTGGTATGTTTCCGGATACCTTCTGCCTATGGCTGGCTTCCAGCTCCTCGTTGGCCGCATCTATACCTTTTACAACCCGAAATGGGTCTATTTGACCTGCATCTCCATCTTCGAACTCGGTAGCCTCATCTGTGGCGTCGCACCCAATTCGACGACCCTCATCGTTGGAAGAGCTGTGGCCGGTCTGGGCAGCTGTGGAGTTACTTCGGGCGCAATCATTCTTGTTGTGCACACGGTACCCCTCCACAAGCGCCCGATGTATACAGGCTTTATGGGAATGGTTTTCGGCATCGCTTCCGTTGTCGGTCCCTTGCTGGGTGGTGTTTTCACCGACAAGCTTTCCTGGCGATGGTGCTTCTACATCAACCTTCCGATCGGAGGCTTTGTCATGGTCATCATCTTTATCTTCCTCAAGGTCGACTTTGAGGCTCCAAAGAAGCTGTCCTTGACTGACAAGCTCCTCCGCCTTGACCCCCTGGGCACCTTGTTCATCGTCTCATCGATGGTCTGCCTGCTTCTAGCCCTTCAAAGTGGCGGCACGCAATGGTCGTGGTCGTCGTGGAGAATCATTCTCCTTCTCAGTCTTTTCGCTGTTGTCTTTGTTGCGTTTGTCGCTGTTCAACTGTGGCGCAAAGAGAAGGCCACCGTTCCTCCTCGCTTCTTCACTTATCGATCGATCGTCTTTGGTTTTTGGTGGGCCTTTTGTAACGGCGCATCCACACAGACGATGGCATATTATGTTCCAATCTGGTTTCAAGCGATCAAAGGTACGTGACCGCCATTCTGCGAACCTGTCGTATCTAATGCAACTTACAGGAGTCTCCGCCGTCAAGTCAGGCATCATGTTCATTCCCATGGTTCTGGGACTCGTCGTTTCTTCCATAATGGCAGGCATTCTCACCCGCAAGATTGGGTACTACACTCAATGGATGTATATCAGTGCAGTCATGACGCCCATCGGAGCTGGTTTGATCAGTACCTTCAACACATCGACCGGCCACTCTGAGTGGATCGGCTATCAGGTTCTGTATGGCCTCGGACTTGGCCTAGGCATGCAGCAGGCGACCGTTGCGGCGCAGACAGTTCTGCCAAAGCAGGATGTGCCCACCGGTGCGTCCTTGATGTTTCTCGGGCAGACTCTTGGCGGCAGCGTCTTCGCCAGTGTGGCAAACAACATCATGCTCAACCAGCTGGCGAGTGGTTTGATGAGCGCGCAAATCCCGGGAGTTGACCCCGGCGTGGTTACATCCGTTGGCGCCACGGATTTACGCAGGTATGTCTCGGAGGACGCGCTGCAGCAAGTCCTGATGATCTATAATGTGGCGCTGCGGCATGCATTCTACGTTGGTACAGCAGTAAGTGCTGCACTGATTATTGGAGCCTTGGGTATGGAATGGAAGAGTGTCAAGCAGCAAAAGGTGCAACCACCGAAGCAGGGAGAAGAGAAAGATGCGCAGGTGGTCGAGCGAAAGGCTGTGGATGTGGAGCGGCAGTAGCCATGTAGCATCCGTGGGTGAGTATATAGCTGCTTTCTAGCTATACATCATGGACAGTTCACACATGGTCTCAATCACCTCAAGTCTGACCACGTCTGTCTTGCTTTTTGGAGTGTCAACAATAAGATGAGGCACGGTCCGACCGAATGGGTGCGATCGCGTGTGCTTGCAGAGAATACGACCACGGGTACGTGCAGTAGCGACAACCACATGACGAGTGACAAATGCTTGAGCGTTCTTACCGTTTGTGTGGATAGCACAGAAGCTGCGGGCCAACGTGACTGGGGGCGAGATTGACTCACGGAATATAAATGCTACCATCGCCACGAGTCCAGAGCACCAGATATCTGCCGAATCACGTATTCCCAAGCAAGTCATTGCCAAGTTATACACCTTCCCCAAGAGCACCATGGTGTGTCTACAAGATGTCGTTGGGACTCTCCTCGGCTTCCAGCTGGTGGCTGCCGGACCGGTCCGTCGAAATCACGAGACAGAAAGCACACCTATGTCGAATGAGGTCACGTTCTGGAAAGATCAGGTGTGCACGGAGCTTAATGGACATATGAGGTGGACAGGAAGCAATCGTACGTGGACTCTCATGCTCGACTGAAAGCATTGTCCCTGGTTCATTAAGACGTCGCTCCAGACTAAGAGCCATGCACAGAATCACGCCGTGTGCCTCCAGGCACCGCTGCCGTCTCGATGACTTCCGCTCAGGAGGGGTGCCAGATCTTCATGTGCACGCCCGAGTCGGATTGCAAGGTGAAGGGGAATGCTTATGGGCCGATCGCGAGTGGTGCATGTAACATCGGAGCCATTACCCTGGGAGACACGTCGATAACGGTTTTCAATCAGGTCTGGGTGGACTGCCCATTGGCATGAAGAGGCAATATAATCGGGCTGAGAACAACGTCGCGGCGTGGGGATTGGACAAGATGAGAGCGTCTCGTCAACCCCTTGAGATGGGTCTCAGCACTCAGCCTCGTGGCGTTTAGGCCTAGCGCGCCTATCAGGCGACGCGTAGGCGGCAGCCGAGAATCCCGAGCTGGCGGAAGGAGCGATGAAGCTTGTGCTGCCGTGCCTTACACCAGGGGCTCGCTTAGATCATCTCATCAGTCTCAGCAAAAACTTGGTTTTACCACATCATCTCCCACCCTCATTAGCATTGCCGCTCTGCCCTGGCCTCGTCGACTGCATTTCTTCAGTCTTCCCACGTGCACCGCTGTTGCGTTGTCTCTTCTGTTTGAGCACGCCCCTGCATGATGCAAAGGCAAGAATCCTGATGATATCATTGTGCACCGCCCATTGCTATGATAAAAAACATGCGAGACACACTGAGACGGAAACCTGGGAAATCCGTCGATCTCGACGCCAACAAGCTGTCACCAACGACCACCATTAGTGGTGCTCTCAGTGAAAGTGGTTCCCGCCACCAACGCTCCGTTTCAAATGCTAGCGTCGTAGCCGGCGGAGCTGGCGAGAAGAACCCCTGGTCAACTGATGACCCTCTCACTCCTTCCACACGTGATCGCTTCGTCGACAGCCCGGATGGCCGAGGTAGGACCCAGGCCTTGGATGTGCCCGCCTCAGAGCGGAGCGAGCGAAGTGTGAGTGAGAAGCCCACTAGGAGGCGGAAAAAGACCCTCAACCAGGTAACGCCTCATCGGTTCGAACTCGTCGATGCAAAGCGCGACAGCATCCGTGTTCCTCTCCCGAATGACTCGCCGTCTCAAACGCCATCCGAGGATATCGTTGTCAGCAAAACACGCGAACATGGATCGACGCATAGCGAGGACAGTGTCCCCTCACTGAGCTTCAGTCCTATCAGAGCAGTTGGTCATGTACCACAGATCAAGCCTAGAGAGCAGAGACGAGATTTCAGTACCATACATGTCGCTGCAAGTATCAGCCCCATCGCTCCGCCATCACCTCCCACACCACCTGACTCGATATCTACCTCACCGAAACGACAACCCGCTGGCCTTGGTGTCGATTTCCTAGGCATGAACTTTGGCGCCAGCCGCAACATTGCCGGTAATCCTTTCGTTACTCCTCCTACATCTTCGAGCACACAGCACAAGGAGCCTCCCTCTGTGACTGATGGACACCGCGCCCCATCTAATACTCACGAGCCTTACACTTACCGCCCACAAACTCTACCTCTCCCCCCAGGAAGTCTCCTCAATAAAGTCATAATTGTCACCAACGGCACATCCCTCGTCTCTGCTCCTCTAATCCGCACCCTGCATCTAGCCGGCGCCCGTGTGGTCTTCTCAGCCCACCAATCACTTGCCGATAAAGCCCGCTCCTTCATCCGGGGGCTTGGGCCACCGGACACAATTCATTTCAACGCCTGCGATCTCGGCTGCTACACCGACATCCACGCGCTTTTCAAGCTCGCCGTAACGATGTATGGGCGCGTCGATCACGCCGTATTTGCGCCAGGGGACGATGGCGGACAAGCACGAGGCGTGGGCACGGGCGAGAAACTTTGGGGTCTGGATGTGGGACTGGCAGAAGGGAGAGCCATGACAGGAAAAGCAGAAATGGAGTTAGTGGATCGCGGCGAGACCCGCGATGCCGACAATATCGACATGAGCGACATTATCGCCGCCAGTGTACGCTTCGCCAGGGTTGCAATGGCATATCTTCGGAACTCGCCTGGTCGACGACAAGTTCACAGCTCGTCGTCAGGCATGCTCACCCCAACCTCCGGCGGCTTCAGTGGCGCAGAGTGGAGCGAGGACCGCAGTCTGACGTTCGTCAGCTCCACGGCTGCATTCACGCCCTTGCCTTATCTGCCCCTCTACTCCACGGCACAGCACGCCATCCTTGGCTTGGCACGCAGCCTGGGCGAGAGTGTCGATGTCAGAAGAGACGGCGTGCGCGTCAATCTCGTGGCCACCAACATGCTGCTGCCCAGCGTGGTGGAGGCCGAAGGGGGCGGACGCATGAGCGTCCGCGTGCCGGGCGACAAGGGCGATGACGTGAGCAACATCGTCGCGGGCGTCATCGCCGAAGGCCTCCATCATGATGGCGAGGTGTTGCACGGCAGGGTCCTGTACGCCATCGGCGAAGACGCAGTTGACGTGCAGGATGGATTACGCGAAAACGAAAGTGCTTGGATGGGCATCCGCGCAAAGGAGGCGCTGGATAGGGCCAGCGGCAAGATGGACGGTGCAGAGACGGGGACCGAGTCGGGGACGGGGAAGTGGAAGGGTCGCTGGATGCTGATGGACAGCTTGGACTCGCCTTTCTAGAGCCCATGTGGTTCTTTTTGGTCGTGGTACACTGCTGGGATGTGGTGTATGCGGATCATGTATGTATAGTCTAGAGGCGCAATTCAGGTGGGATGACCACAGGATACATAAAAAGCAAGGAAGGTTGGCGGTGTGGCTGGGGGAATTGGCCTGGCCGGGTCTGTCAATAAATACCATGCATGCATGCCGTGCCCCGCATATTGTTTGTAGAATACAAGAAATAAGTTAGCTTCGTGATGTCTAGCATCGATACTCCTGGTACAGAAATAAGTCATGAGTCTACTGGTAACAATGCTGCGCGGACAAAGCTATCTAATCATTCGTTGGCGTTGGCGTTGGCGTTGGCGTCGTGGAAAACCGTTCCGTTCCGTTCTATCGATATCAAGTACCAAGCATCAAAGTTTCCAGCACAATCCATGCGTGACCTGTCGCGATCCATCTTCCCTGATAGTGCGTTCTGGCCTCCCCCCCCC